>NW_028270151.1:94157313-94308614 GCF_037043375.1 Chiloscyllium plagiosum
GGGCCTGTTTCCACACTGTAATGTAATCTAATCATTACTTTGCTCAGTTTATCTTCTGATCGATATCAGATTGCAGCCTGAGACCATCCTCCTCACTATGGACAACACCCTCAGTTTTCATGTAAACTGCAAACCTACTAATGCTACCTTCTATTTTCACATAATGTACATAATAACCAGCAATGGTTCCTGTACAGGTCGCTGTGGTACACCCGCTGGGCAAAGGCTTCCAATCGTGAAAAACACCCTCCACCAATTGTGGATCCAACTTACCAACTTGACTTGGATCCCATGGGCTCTTCCCTTTTCGATCAGCCTTCCATGTGCAAACTTGTCAAAGACCTTAATAAACTCCATGTAAGCCACATCATCTACACGGCCCTCATCAATATCAGAGGATAGTCCTCTACCAAATGTATTCAGACAATCCCTAATGTATTCCTGTCCTTTTGAATGTTGATTCATCTTGTTACTCAGAATTGTTCCCACTGCTGTCAGACTATCTGCTCTGTAATTTCCTGGCCTATCCCTGCTGCCCATTTCGATATGGGCTGAGAATGATCAAAATGGTTTGTTAATAATCAGGTGTCCTGAGAATGATCAATATTGTTTGTGAATAATCCTGTGGCTTGAGGATGGTCAGTACTGTGTGTGAATAATCCTGTGGCCTGAGAATATTCTATACTGTGTGTGAATAAACCTGTGGCCTGAGGATAGTCATTACTGTGTGTGATAATCCTGTGGCCTGAGAATGGTCAATACTGTGTGCGAATAATCCTATGGCCTGAGAATATTCTATACTGTGTGTGAATAAACCTGTGGCCTGAGGATAGTCAATACTGTGTGTGAATAATCCTGTGGCCTGAGAATGGTCAATACTGTGTGTGAATATTCCTGTGGCCTGAGAATATTCAATACAGTTTGTGAATAATCCTGCGGCCAGAGGATTGTCAATACTCTGAATAATCCTGTGGCCTGAGGGTGGTCAATACTGTGTTTGAATAATTCTCTTTTGAGGATGTTCAATACAGTATGTGAATAATCCAGGGAACTGAGGTTAGTCCGTACTGTGTGTGAATATTATTTTGGCTGAGGATGGTCAATGCTGTTCGTGAATAATCCTGTGGCCTGAGGATGGTCAATAGTGCGTGAAAACCCCAGAGTGATTGGTCTGACTAATCCTGTGGTCACTGAAGTGTTTTTTGATAAGCAACTGGTTGATCCTCTCACTCATCGGTCCCTCTCCACTGCTGCAAACCCCTCCAACTGCAGCAATCCGTACTGACTTTGTAACACCGTTCAAGCCCTGACCAATTTCTGTAACACTCTCACCACCTCCAGCACCTTCACCTCTACCTGTTCCTGCCGTGTTATTAAACCCTGATAATGATTACCCTTCCCCCTGCTAGCAAACCCTTTGCAATCCCTTTGAAACTTACTCCTAAAACACTCTCCCACTTTCGGATTTTAAATACTTTTTGGTGACCTTCTCCGTCTCATAATCTAATATGATCCATTTTGTCCTGAGTGTGGGACTGGTGGGAATTTCTTGCTGAGGTTTTGTCTGTTTCAATGGAATGTCCTTTTGTTGAGTGTTTTACACTGTTCCTTCAAATGTTTTTCACTGTTCATTTACGGACACATATTTCAGTCTGTTCAGCCTGTTTAACTTGGTCAGTTCTCCTGTCAAACTTATGTGATTGGCTATTCTTGTTTCTAGTTGTAGCTTATCCTTTCTGTGATTCACTTTAATACTTTAAATTCCTTTAAACTGCACTTTATCGCAATTTCCCAGAGGATCTCGCCAGGTGACGTTACTCATTCACTAAGTTTCATGACACAACGGTCGATCTGACATAGTTACATCCCTAGCCAGTTGCACAATGTGTTATTCAAAGATACACTGAAAAAAATCTTTGTCCTCCCTTTCCAATATCACTCTTGTCAGTGTGATTGTCCCAGATGATACGAATATTGAAGTTTCCCAAAATTATCACAATACCTTTGTTAAAGAAATTCCAGTGAATTCCTGTGCAATGCAGTGATGAGACCGGTGGTCTAAAACTATTCTGCTGCAAATGTCGTTGGCAAATAGTAGCCAGAATTTACATTCAGACTGACTCTACTTCATGATCTGAGGCCAAATGCTTTCTCTGTAATACCTTTGTTATCCATTATTGTTCACATTGCCCATTTTGCCTGAGTTTCCGCAAGGTTGTGAACCATTAAATATTTATGTTCCACCTTTTGTTCGCCCTGAAACCATGTCTCCCTGGTGTCTAAATCTCTTTTAACTTTGTGTCACAAATCCACCTACCTTATTGATGAGACTTTGTCTATTCCAAAAATAAGTTTACCCTTTCCCACAATTACCTGTCAAAAACCGATTCACTGTTGTGCGACTTGAGTTAAGTTTTGTCCATTCCTGTTCCTTTCTGCTTGTCTTCAGCCACATCCCCATGCTGTTCCGATGCTTCTCTTTGGATTTGGAAAGCTCCTTTCACCTGAACCCTGTCCCTGTATCCTCTTTGTCAGTTTAACGCCCTGTCCATAAAACTACCAACATGATTGGCCAGGACACTGCGCCGAGCATGCTTTCAATGGGACCATCCTAATGGATTACTTATTAAATCAGGTACGGGATGTGGGTGTCTCTTGCTGACTAGCCTTTCTTGCCCAGCCTTAGCTGCCCTTGAGCTGAGTAACTTGCACGGCCATTTCAGATGGTAATTGAGAGGCAAACACTTTGCTGTGGGGTTGTCATGCAGACCACGTGAGGATGGGTAGATGTCTTTCTCGAAAGGACAATTGTTTGGATATTTTGTACATCAGCAATGGTTTTATACTTATTTATGGATTATTATTATTTTTAAAACTATTGATTTCAAATGTCTCCATTTTAGATGGCGGGATTCAAATCTGCCTCCCCTGAACATTAGCTGAGGTTCTCTCGAGCAATAATGCCATGACGGCATAACTTCACCGCTCAAAGGTTGCTCATCCCTGAGCACTGATACCAGGGCATCATGAAGGTAAATCCATTCTTCCGACACAACTGTGTGATCCTGACATCTTCCAGCAATCTGGGGCCCTTAATTAATATCGCTCCATTTTCCAGATCTCTGTGGGGCTCAATGTGATTCTCCCTGTGTCACACTCAATCCATCTGTCTAATTTCCCATTGTGTCTATTCTTCTGTCTCCTGTAGGTACTCACGAAGGTCCTGACTCAATAGACTTCCCAACTGCTGGGTGTCTCGTTCATCACCACATTGAAGATGGTTGGTCAGCCAGAGAGACCAAAGGCAGGGAGATCTGGAGCCTTCAATAAATCCTGTAGTGAGGTAAGATCACCCAAAGTGCACAGAGCAAAGAACAATGAGAGGGCTCCAAACATGGGCTAACAAGACATGACATAGATACAATGTTGGAGGGGAGGCAGAGTGCAGCCACACTATACGCACAATCCCCACCCCTACTTTAAGTTCTGTTGTACTAAGACTCACTACTCTGCAACACTATCTATGGCATGTCTCTTGGACCAGTGTCTTCAATAATTTGTAATTTCTATGACAGTTCCTGTCCCTGTAACCTCCTCACTTCCTGATAGTCCCTCCACTTATTTGAAGCAACTGCATTCCAGACTACTATCCTTATCTCTGAAACTTGTTTCAGTGTCTACAACATGCCTTATCTTGGTAATCTCCTCCTTTTTAACTGGATGCAAAGTCATGCACCACAGAAACGGTTCCTTCGGTCCAACCAGTCCATGCAGACCAGAGTCCCTGAATGAGACGCATTCCCCTGCATTTGACCCATATCCCTTCAAACCATCTCCTCTCCATGTACCAGCACAAATGTCTTTTACATGTTGTTTTTGTACTTTTCTCTACCACTTCCCCTGGAAGCTCATTCCATACCTGCACCATGTTCTGTGTTAAAAATGTTCTCCAATTTCTTTAAAGTCTTTCCTCTTTCACTTCATATTTATGCTCTCTAGAACATAGAACATGACAACGCACTACAGGCACTTCGGCCCTCAATGTTGTGCCAACTTCTGGAATTAATCTGAAGCACGACCAACCAACACTATTCCAGGCTCGTCCATACGCCTATCCAATGACCATTTAAATGCTCTTAAAGTTGGTGAGTCTACTACTGTTGCAGGCAGTGCGTTCCTCGTCCCTACTACTCTATGAGTTCAGAAGCTACCTCTGACATCTGTCCTACATCTATCTCGCGTCAATTTACAGCTATCTCCCCTCGTGCTAGGCATTGTCTTCCAAGGGAAAAGGCTCTCAACCCATCTCACCCTGTGATTATCTTATGTGTCTCAATTAATTCGCCTCAAACATTTTCTCTCAAACAAAAACAGCTTCAAGTCCCTCAGCCATTCCTTGTAAGATCTCCCTCCAGACCAGGTAACGTCCGAGTAAATCTTCTCTGTATCCTTTCCAAAGCTTACACATCATTCCTATAATGTAGTTATCTGAACTGTACGCAATACCCAGTTGTGGCCACCGCGAGTTTTGTACAGCTGCAGCATGATCTCATTGTTCCGAAACTCACTCCCTCTACTAATAAAAGCTAACACACCAAATGCCTTCTGAACAAACTATCAACTCTGAGTGGCAATTTTCAGGGATCAATGTAGGTGGACATAGAGATCTCTCTGTTCATCTACACTACGAAGAATCTTACCATTAGCCCAGTACTCTGTGTTCCAGTTACTCCTTCCAAAGTGAAACATCTCACACTTTTTCATATTAAGCTCCATTTGTGAACTTTCAGTCCAGCTGTGCAGCTTATCTATGCCTCTCTCTAACCTACAACATTCTGCGTCACTATTCACAGCTCTACCAAACTTAGTGTCATCCGCAACTTTACAAACCCATGCTTCAATGCCCTCATCCATGTGCATAATGACAAGCAACAGTGGATCCAAAACAGATCGTGGCATTACCGCACTATTAACTGAACGCCAGGATGGATATTTCCCATCAACAACTACCCTCTATCTTCTTTCAAATTCTGAGCCAAGTTTTGATCCAAACTGCGAAAGTACTCACAATCCCATGCCTCTGTATTGACTGCAATAGCTTATCATGGGGAACCTTAACAAACGCCTTGCTGTAATCGAAAAACACCACACCAACTGCTTTACCCTCATCCACTTCTTTGGTCACCTTCTCAAAGAAATCAGAAGTTTGCAAGGCATGACTGACCCTTCACAAATCCGTGTTGACTATCCTTCATCAACTAATTCATCTCCAGATGGTTATAAATCCAATATCTTATAAGCCTTTCCAACACTTTATCCAGAATCAAATTAAGGCTCACAGCTCTATAATTACCTGGGTTTTCTCTGTAACTCATTTTATTAACACACTGGCCATGGATCCTCACTGTATCACTTTAAAATGCTCCACTTTCCAAATATAGCCGTGACTGCAGGTAGTTCAATCCAGTCTCTGTTTGCCACATCCTGTCTAATTATAGCATACTCAGTTGTGAGGGGGGCAGACAGGAGACTGTGTGGCCGCAGAAGAGACCCCAGGATGGTGTGCTGCCTCCCGTGTGCCAGGGTCAAAGACGTCTCTGAGCGGTTACTGAACATTCTGAAGGGGAGGGGAAACAGGCAGAAGTTATTATGCACATCGGCACACATGACAGAGATAGACAAAGGGATGGGGTCCTGTGAAATGAGTATCGGGCGTTAGGGAAGAAGTTAAAAAGCAGGACCTCAAGGCTAGTAATCTCCAGGTTACTCCCAGTGTCACGTGGCAGTGAGGATAGAGATAGAAAGATAGGCCAGATTGATGTGTGCCTGATGAGCTGGTGGAGGGGGCAGGGTTTCCAGATTTTGGATCATTAGGATTTCTTCTGGGGTAGATGTGACTTGTCAAAGGTGGTGGGAGGGTGGGTTGGACTTGAACCAGAGGTGCACCAGTATCCCGTGGTGGTTGGTGAGCAGGTGGGCTGACTGGCAGTGCACGAGGCCTGACTGGTAATGCAGACGAGCTCAGATCATGGGTTGGCTCTGGGGACAGGGATATTCCAGTCATAACAGAAACATGGCTGAGAGGTATAGGACATAGATACACTGCTGGCCAAGGAACAGCTACAGTTTTCAATCCCACTATTTTGTGAGGGACCTTCTTTCCCCTCTGCTGTACTGGTCCTCACTTAGACAGCCCAGGGGGTCCCAGGCAACAATCCTGATCCATGCTGTATAAGTGATCTCTGTAATTTCCTCCATTCCTGATCATCTTTCTTCTGTTTGGAATCTCCTCTCGTCCACACCATTCCCTCTGTCTCTGTCAGGTTCTCTGATCCCTAACACCCTATTCCCTAAACTTCTCCAGTAGATACTAAATTCCTTCATTCCTGTCAACCTCGACAGTCCTGTCTATCCCCGTAAGCCCCTCCTACAGAAAGCAAATAGAACACTGGCCTTCATCGGTCACAACGTTGACTATCGTGGTTTGCAACTGATGTTGTAATTGTATAAAACGTTTGTTTGTCCATAAATGAAGTACTGCGTGCAGTTCTCATCTCCACACAATAGGAAGGATGTGAAGGCTTTCGAGAGGGTGCAAAAGGGGTTCATGGATGCGGATCGTTAGCTGTCTTCCTGTTTGTCCTATGTAGTGTCCGACGCAGTTCGGAAATGCTCTTGATGTATGGTGGTTTGTGTGCTGTTATGACTCCTAGTGGTCGCAGTAGTCTGGCTGTCAGTTCGGAAATGCTCTTGATGTGTGGGCATTTCCGAACTGACAGCCAGACTCCTGCGACCACTAGGACTCATATCAGCACACAAACTAACAGCCACTCTCAGACAACAACTGACCAGGACGAAGGACCCGATACCCAACATGAGCAAAACCAATGTAGTGTGCAAAATCCCGTGCAAGGACTGCACAAAACACTATATAGGACAAACAGGAAGACAGCTAATGATCCGCATCCATGAACACCAATCAGCCACGATACGACACAACCATCTCTCCTTAGTAGCCACACACGCAGATGACAAGCAACATGAATTCGGCTGGGACCACACTACTATTGTAGGATAAGCCAAACTGTGAACAGCCAGGGAATTCCTCGAAGCATGGCACTCATCCATAGATTCCATCAATAAGCACATCGAACTGGACCCAATATACCAACCACGGCAGCGGACAGCTGGAACTGACAACCAGCAGCGGCAGACACAAATCACTATAAATGCCGGAGGAAACATCACAGAAACGCTTCACAGGAGGCTCCCAAGCACTGAGGATGTCACCTAGACAGGTGACGAAACGTCTGCAACACAAAATCCCAGCTCGGCGAACAGAAGCACAACAACGAGCACCCGAGCTACAAATCTTCTTATAAACTTTGTAACACCGTTCAGGCCTTGACCACTCTCTGTAACACTCTCATCACCAACAGCACCTTCAATTCTTCCTGTTACTATCGTTTCAATATGCCCTGACAATGTTTCCCCTTCCCAATGCACTCCCCCTGCTAGCAGACCCATTGCAATCCCTTTTCAACTTACTTCTAAAACACTCTCTAATTTCAGGATTTTAAGTACTTTTTGGTGATCTTCTCAGCCTCATAATTTAGTATGTACCCTTTTGTCCTGAGTAAGGGACCAGTGGGGATTTCTTATTGAAGTTATGTCTGTTTCAATGGAATGTCCTTTATTTGAATGATTTACCATGTTCCTTCAAATGTTTTCCACTGTTCATTTGCAGGTACATGTTTCGGTCTGTTTAGCCTGTTTACCTTGGTCAGTTCTCCTCTCAAACTCATGGAATTGGCTATTTTTTTTTCTAGTTGTAGCCTGTCCTTTCTGTGATTCACTTTAAAACTATATATTTCTTTAAACTGCACTTTATCACAACTTCCTAGAGGATCTCTCCAAGTGACATTCCTCATTCACTAAGTTTCATCACACAACGGTCGCTCTGAAATAGATACGTCCCTAACCAGTTGCACAATGTGTTATTCAAAGAAACACTGAAAAAACAATTTTCTGAACTTCTCTTCCAATATCTCTCTTGTCAGTGTGAATGTCCCAGATTTTGGGAATATTAAAGTTTCCCAAAATTAACACAATGCTTTTATTAAAAATCCCAAGTGATTCCTGTTTATTGCAGTGACGAGCAATGAAATGCTGTTCGGTGGCTAAAACTGTTCTGCATTCAGACTGATTTTACTTCATGATCTGAGGACAAATGCTTTCTCTGTAATACCTTTGTTATCCATTATTGTTAGCATTGTCCATTTTGCCTGAGTTTCCACAAGGTTGTGAACCATTAAATATTTATGTTCCACCTTTTGTTCGCTCTGAAACCATGTCTCCCTGGTGTCTAAATCTCTTTTAACTTTGTGTCACAAATCCATCTACCTTATTGCAGAGACTTGGTCCATTCCAAACAAAATATAATTTACTCTTTCCCACAATTACCTGTCAAAAACTGATTCACTGATGTACAGTTTAAACTAAACTTTTTCCCATTCTCTTCCTTTCTGCTTATCTTCAGCCACATCACCGCGCTGTTCCAATGTTTCACCTTTTCTATTTGGATTTGGAAAGCTCCTTTCACCTGAACCCTGTCCCTGCATCTTCTCTATCAGTTTACAGCCCTGTCCATAATCCTATGATTGGTAGGACACTGGTCCCGTCATGAGTCCAGTGGGGTCCAGTGCAATGGGATTGTTTTTATTAACTCGTGGGATGTTGGTGTCTCTGTCTGACCAGCCTTTCTTGTCTAGCCCTAGCTGCCCTTGAACTGGATAGCTTGCTTGGCCATTTCAGAGGGTCATTGAGGGACAAACACTGCTGTGACTATGTTGTGCAGCACACGTGAGGATAGGCAGATGTGCTTCTCGAAATGACAAGTTTTTGGATTTTTTGTACATCGGAAATTGTCTCATAGTTATTTATGGATTATTAATTATTACCATTAAAATTATTGTTTTCAAATTCCCCCATTTCTGGTGGTGGGATTCAAACTTGTCTCCCGTGAACAATAGCTGAGGTTTTAGATACATGCTCTAGCAACAATGCCACTAAGCCATCACTTCACCTGCTCACTCGTTGTTCACTCCTGACCAGTTATACCATCATGAAGCAGAAGCCCTTCTTCCCACACAATTGCTTGATTCTGAAGCCTTCTGACATGATCGGTTGAGCCTGATACCTTCCAGCACTCTGATGATATCACTCAGTATCTCTCCATATGGTATCCCTCACTGTGTGGGTCTAAATGCTGCCTCTGTCAATGCCCCTCGCTATTATAGTTACTCCAGATCCTGAGTCAACAGAATTCTCCACTCCAGAGAGACGCAGCAGCACGGCAGGAACGAAGTCTGGGATTTTCCAGATCTCTGTTTTACTCGGGACCATCCTCCATGCGTAACTCTCACTACATCAGTATAAATTCCCATTCTGCCTATTTTTCTATCTCCTGTAGGTACTCAAGAAGGTCCTGACTCAATAGACTTCACAGCTGCTGGGTGTCTCATCCATCGCCACATTGAAGATGGTTGGTCAGCCAGAGAGACAAAGGGAAGGGAGATGTGGAGCCTTCAATAAATCCTGCAGTGAGGTAAGATCACTCACAATGAACAGAGCAGAGAGCAATTAGAGGGCTCCATATATCGGCTAACAAGACATGACATAGATAAACACACCTCAGGCTCAATCACCGCCACTACTGTAAGTTTTGTTGTACTGAGTCAGCATCGAGAGTGTGGCAGTTATCAATCCAGGCCTGTGCTGTCTCAGTGAGCATCAGGCCAACAGAGGGGAAAGCAGGCTTCCCACGAGAGGGTGGCAATGCTGCCTGTGATCTTTCCATTCTGTGTTCTCCCTCCAATACTGTATGTATGGCATGTCGCATGGGCCGATGTCTTCAATAATCTTTAACTCATATAACAGTTTCTGTCCCTGTTACCTCCTCCCATAGCTATAGTCCCTCCACAGGTTTGAAATGAACTGCATTCCAGCCTACCATCCCTACCGCTGTAACTTGCTTAGGTGTCTACGACAGGGCTTATCTCGGACGTGTCCTCCTACAATGACAGAGTCATGCAGCATGGAAATAGAACCTTTGGTTTGATCCAACTAGTCGATGCTGAACACGGTTCCTGAACGAGTCGCGTTTCCCTGCAATTTGCCCGTATCCCTTCAAACCTTCTCCTCTCCATGTTTCTGCCCAAATGTCTTTTCCATGTTGTCATTGTGCTTCTCCCCATCACCTCCCCTGGCAGCTCATTCAACTCGTGCACTTTGCTCTGTGAGAAAAATGTTCTCCTCTGATCCTTTTAAGTCTTCCCTTTCCCACCTCATATTTCTGCCCTCTAGTTATGGACTGCCTTATCCTGGGGTAGAGACCTTCACTATTCTACTTACCTGTACCCCTCATGGTTTTATAAGCCTTTATAAGGTCACTACCAATGAAAATACGAAGGATAATAATATAAATATTTCTGCACGTGTCCCTGCCACTATTTTGCTCCAATGTTCTGGAATACACTTGTTCAAGACCTAGGGCTTTCTCTACATTTGTGTTCCAAGACCTCCAGCACCACCTCTTCTGTAATGGGGACTCTTTACAAGCCATCACTGTTTCTTTCCCTTTGTTTCCTAGTCTTTGTCCACAGTATGTTCTGACATGGAATTTTCATTTAGGGTCTCGCCCATCTCCTGTGGTTCCACACATGAAGGGCCTTGTTGTCTCTCGAGTTGCTTTTTTGTGCTTGTATGCTGTAGAATTTCCTTGCATTCTCCTCAAACCTCATCTGCCAAAACTATCTCATTCCCCCGTTTTGCTTTCCAGCTTATCCACCCTATCCTTGAAAGTCAACCCCTCCAGTATCAGTAACATCTTCGTCAATCTTTGCTCCGCATACAGTTTCAGAAAATGCTTCCTAAATTGGGATGATCAGAATTCTACACAGTACTCCAACTGGGGACCCAGCAATGTCTTGCATCATGATGTACCAACTCAGGTACTCAATGCTCTGACCCATGAGGGCAAGTGTGCCAAATCCGTTTTCCCAGCCCTGTCCACCTGTGATGCCACTTCCAAGGAGCAATGTAGCTGCATTCCTTCGTCTTTCTCTATTTGACAACACTGCCCAGGGCACTACCATTAACTGTGTTAGTCCTCCTTGGTTTGTCTTAACAAAATCCAACACCTGAATTAAACTATCTTGCATTCCTTGGCCAATTGGCCCAGTTATTCAAGAGCCCCTTTGATATCTGTGTTCCCTGCTCACTATAACACGGATATTACCATCCACAAATCTACTAACAATGACTCCTATATTCTGTCTGTCTTCTTAGTCACCTCTTCAACAAATTCAATTCATTGTTGAGACACTATTGCGTGTACACAAAGCTGTGCTGACAATCTCTAATCAATCCTTACTTTCTGAAATGCACGTAACTCATGTCCCACAGAAATGCTTCCAACAACATTCGCACGACTGACACCAAGCTAATTGGTCTTGAGGTCTCTGGCTTTCCCTTTGCAGCCTTTCTTAAATACTGGAACAACATTAGCTACCCTCCAGGCTTCCAGCTCATCACCTGTGGCTGTCAGTGATAGAAATATCTCTGTGATGGTCTCCTTAATTTCGTGCCTAACTTCCTCTAATATTAGTGACAAAGTTGATTAGTTCCAAGAAATTGCCTTGTTTTTATGGATTATAAATCCTCCAGCACCTCCTGCACTGTAACGTGGACACTTTTGAAGGTACCACTGTTTATTTCCCTGACTTCCCTAGCCTTTGTCCACAGTAAGTTGTAACGTGAATTTTTTGTTTAAGATGTCACCCATCTCCTGTGATTCCACACATTAATGGCACCATTGATCTTTAAGGGGCCACATTTTGTCCCGAGTTAATCTTTTTTATTAATATTCTTGTAGAATCTCTATGGATTTTCCTGAACTTTGTTTTCCAAAGCTTTCTCAGGTCCCCTTTGGGCCCTCCTGATTTCCCTCTTAAGAGTATTAATTCGCCTGCAGTGTTCTTCAAGAGATTCCCTTAATCCAGCTGGCTATATATGACATGTTCTCCCTTTTGTCTTGACCATAACCTCAATATCCCCTGTCATGCAACGTTTCCTACTTGTGATCAGCATTGCCTTTCACACTAACAGGAATATGCTGGCCCAGAACTCTCATTTTCTCTCTTTTGAAAGCTTCCCACCTGCTTGAGGTCCCTTTACATGTAAATAGCCTTCAAATATCAACTTTTACAATCTCTTGACTAATACCTTCTGGACTGGGGCAAGGCCAATTTTGATCTTAAACTTGTGGACCAGGCCTTTCAATTTTCCATAGCCATTTTCAAATCAATAGAATTGTGGTTACTTTACCCCACTAACACCTCAAGCACTTTTCCCTACCTTGCTTCCAAAGGGGAGGTCAGGTTTTACCCCTTTCTCCAGTCGGGTCATTTACATATTGACGGAGACAGTTTTATTGAACATACTGAACAAATCCCTCCCATCGAAGCTCAGAACACTTTGGCAGTCTCGGTTTTGGTGTAGAAAGTCAAAATCCCTATCATTCTTACAGATATCTGAGATGTCCCGACAAATTTGTTGCTCAATTTCCCGCTGACTACTGGGGGCCTGTAGTACAGTCATATCAAACTGATGACCCATTCTTATTTCTCTGTTCCACTCGTATATCTTCACTGGGCGATCCCCAGGAATATCTTCTCTAAGTGCTGCAGTTATGCTTTCACCAATCTAAACCTCCACTCCGCCACATCACTTGCCTCCCCTTTTATCCTTCCTGTCGCATCTGTCCCCTGCAACATTGTGCTGCCAGTCCTGTCCCTCCCTGAGCTTTGTTTCTGTAATACTTATGGTGTTCTAGTCCCATGCTCCCATCCATGCGTTGGGTTCATGTGGTTTCCCTGTCAGGCCTTTTCCATCAAAGTAAAAGCAGCTTAGTTCATCAGTTTCCCCTCATTGCCTGCTGTGCTCTTGCCTGCCTTGTCGATTGAAATGACTGTCTTGAAATTCTGTCCCAGCCTCAACCTTCAGACTGCAGCCTGAGACCATCCCCCTCACTGTGAACAACATCCTCACCTTTCATGTCATCTGCAAACCTCATAATGATACCTTCTGCTTTCACATCCGAGTTATTAATGTACATCATAAACAGCGATAGTTCCTGCACAGATCCCTATGGTACACCCACTGGTGAAAGGCTTCTCATCACAAACAACCCTCCAATTGTCGATCCAATTTGCCAACTTGCCTCGGATCCCATGGGCTCTTCCCTTTTGGACCAGCCTTCCATGTGGGATCTTGTCAAAGGCTTTAATGAACTCCATGTAACCCACATCATCTGCACTGCACTCATTAATATTTTTAGACACCATTTCAAAAAATTCATCTGAATTGATCGGATAGTATCTTCCTCTACCAAATCCGTGATGACTTTCCTTAATCGATTCCTGCCTTTCCAAATGTTGATACATCTTGTTCCTCAGAATTGTTCCCAATAATTTCCCTCTCCCTGCTGTCAGACTATCTGCTCCATAATTGGACAGGCATATGGACGTGCATGGAATAGTGTAGGTGGAATGGGCATCAAATTAGTATGACAGGGCGGTACAACATCGAGGGCCGAAGAGTCTGTACTACGTTGTCATGTTCTATGTTCTATGTAATTACCTGGCCCATCCCAGCTGCCCTTATTGAACAAAGAAACCACATTCGCTACCCTCCAGTCATTCGGCACTTCACCTGTGGTCAGCACAGTATTACATATATCTGCCTGGGCCCCAGCAACCTCCTCCCTTGACTCCCATAGCAGCCTGGGATATATTTCATTGGACACTGAGCATTTACCCACCCTTACATCAGCAAAAGCATTTAACACCTCCTCTTTATTGATCTTAACATGTTCGAGAATCTCACCATCCCGACTGAAATGCCCAGCAACAATTTCTTTCTCCTGTGTCAATACAGATGGGAAGTATTCATTGAAGACCTCACCTACTTCCTCTGGCTCCATGCACAGATTTTCCCTTTGGTTTCTAACAGGCCCCACCCTTTCCCCAGTAATCCTCTTACTCTAACTACTGGTAAAATACCACGTGGCTTTTCATAACCACTATCTGCCACGGATATTTTGTGAGTATTGTCTGAACCTCATTTTAAGGACCGCTTTGCAATCTCCATACTTGTGAAGGGCCTCACCTGGTTTTATTGCACTGTATTTTCTTCAGCAAACTCACAATATTGTTGATCAGTATTTGCTGGATTTGCTGCCTTTGTTATTGCATCCTCATGAACACTCTGGCCCTGAATTTTCACTCTATTACTTTAAAATTTTCCCATTTTGCAAATATAGACCCAAACGCAGATGGTTCTTCCCAGGTCATGTTTGTCACATCCTGTTCAATGCTCGTGATACTGACAGGAGACTCAGTTGTGAGGGGGACAGACAGGAGACTGTGTGGCTGCACAAGAGACTCAAGGATGGTGTGTTGCCTCCCGTGTGCCAGGGTCAAGGGGGTCTCTGAACAGTTGCAGAACATTCGGAACGGAGAGGGTGAACAGCCAGAGGCCATTGTGCACAATGGTACGATTGCCCAAGGTAAACAAAGGGATGGGGACCTGTGACATTATTACAGGGTGTTCAGTAAGAACTTAAAAAGTAGGACCTTAAGGGTAGTGATCTCTGGATTACTCCCAGTGCCACGTGCCAGTGAGGATAGACAGAAAGTTAGGCCAGATGGATGTGTGGCTGAGGAGCAGGTGGATGGGAATGGGTTTTCAGATCTTGGAACATTGGGATCTCTTCTGGGGTAGAGGTGACCTGTACAAGGGGATGGGTTAAACTTGAACCAGAGGGGCATCATTATCCCTGGGGTGAGATTTTCCAGTGTTACACCGGAAGGGTATAAACTAGTTTGGCAGGAGGTTCGGACTCTGAATAAGAGAGGGACCATTGACCAGTCCGGGGAGAAAAACATTATCCATCAAGAGAAAGTTTCATATTCAGAATATCCAGAGGTACAGTAAAGGAAGGGAAAAGATTTCTGGTTTAACGGGCATTTAGTTCAACACACGAGACCCGACTTTTAAGGCAGATGAGCTCAGAGCATGATTGGTTCTGGGCACTGGGATATTATAACCATAACAGAAACATGGCTGAGAGAAGGGTTGGACTGGCAGCTCAGTGTTAAAGGATACCGAAGCTACAGGCGTGACAGAAGGACAAGCGAGGAGGGGAAGCTGTCCTTTTGATAAGGGAGGACATAACAACAGTGCTTAGAGAGGATACTCTTTCGTGATTATCAAATGAGGCCATATGTTTGGAAGTTATCAACAAAAAGGGGATGGTCGAACTGTTGGGACTGTGTTGTGACCCTCAAACAGCCAGCAGGTACGAGAGGAGCAGATGTGTTGAGAGATTAGTGATAACAGTCAGAATAATACAGTAGTTTTGTTTGGAGATTTTGATTTCCCTTGGATTGACAGGGCCACCCAGAGAGTAAAAGGCCAGTACGGAGTGAAGGTTGTCAAATGTGCCCAAGAACATTTCCTACATCAAGATATCGACGGCCTTACTCTACTCAGGGGGGTGCAACACTGGACCTCCCCTCAGAAAACAGGATCAGGCAAGTGACTGAAGTGTCAGTCAGAGAGCACTTTGGGTCCAGTGACCACAACTGTCTGAGATTTAACATAGTTATTGGAAAACATCGAACAAGTCCACAGACAAAGGTGCTAAACTGGAACAGGGCTAGTTTTGGGGCCATTAGGCAGGATCTAGCAGAGGCCGATTGTGTGAAGCTAAAAATCACAGAACACCAGTTTATAGTCCAAATAGATTTGGAAGCGTTATTAATCATTGCAAAAGATGCAAGACTTAATCTAAATTTGTTTAATATTACATTCTATGACTTCAATCCTGTTGCTTTAAATTCTGTGCCTTATGACTGTGTTCCACAACCACCGCGAAAGAAACAGCGCTCCGAAAACTAGCGTTTCCAAAGAAACCTGCTGGACGAGGTGTTGTGTGACTTTTAAATTTGCCCACCCCAGTGCAACACCGGCATCTCCAAATCATGACTACCATCGATTGGGTGAGACTGTTTGAATAAAAAGGAACGACTGGCAAATGGGAGGCTTTGAAATGTGTGATCTCAAGAATCCAGGGTCAGTATGTCCCTGTTAGGATGAAGGGAAAAGCTGGCAGGTTTAGGGATCCCTGGCTGATGAGGGATATTAAGGCTCTACTCAACAAAAAGAAGATGGCATACATTGGCTTTAAGGCTTCTGTATCTACATAACCTATTCCAGTCCAAAAGACACAATCAATCTTTGGAGACCCCACAATCCTCTCAGCCCCTGCCGCACTCCCGATCTTTAGAACTCACTCCAATGCCTGTGGCTGTCCTGATCCAGTTCCGACAAGACCCACCGTCTGTGTAACATCCTCCTGTCACCAGCACACATCCTGTGAATGTAAGCTCCTCCAGTCTCTCAATCCATCTACTCAACTCATTAATCTTCTCCAGCTCTGACATCCCAATCTATGTAAATGTCACCCTCCCCTAAAATCCTTCCCTTGACCAAACTGCAGGAGCTAACTAATGCTCACTTTTTTTTCCTGTGAAACTGTCTCCAACCAAAATTGCTGTCCTTATCTCTCAGAAAATCTGTCAGACTTCACACTCTCCATATCCAAATAAATTCCAGAACCTTAGCCTGCCTATATCTATAAACATCTTCAGTCTGACTAGCCTGCATACGTCTGTTTGTTCTTTCAATTTGTACAACCCTCTTTTTCTCTGTGATATGCTCCTAAATTACTCTGTCTGTGTAAACCAATCCATCATCCCAAAATCCTAATCCCTGTAAACTGCTCCATCCCTCCCAACCTCCCCATCTCCATTAACACCTGTCGGCTCCACATTTCTGTAACTTCCTTTGTCTCTCCTGGTGAAACCATGCCCAATCCCCAGAACCCTCAGAACCAGGGTCGTCTGCTCCGGATCAGACGATTGCTGCCTCTGACATCCCGAGCAACACGTCCTATCGAGAACATAGAACATAGAAACATACAGCACAGTAGAGTCCCGTTGGCCCTCGATGATGCGCCTTCCCAAGCCCATCGAACCTGCACTAGCCCACTATCTTCCATATGCCTATCCAATGCCCGTTTAAATGCCCATAAAGAGGGAGAGTCCACCACTGCTACTGGCAGGGCATTCCATGAACTCACGACTCGCTGAGTAAAGAATCTACCCCAAACATCTGTCCTATACCTACCACCCCTTAATTTAAAGCTATGCCCCCTTGTAATAGCTGACTCCATACGTGGAAAAAGGTACTCATGGTCAAATGTATCTAAACTCCTAATGATTTTGTACACCTCTATCCAGTCACCCCGAGACCTTCTTTTCTCCAATGAAAACAGCCCGAAGTGCCTCAGCTTTTCCTTATACGATCTTCCTACCACACCAGGCAACCTCCTGGTAAACCTCCTCTGCACCCGTTCCAGTGCCTCCACGTACTTCCTATAGTATGGTGACCAAATCTGCACACAATACTCCAGATGCGGCCGCACCAGAGTCTTATACAACTGCAACATGACCTCAGGACTCCGGAACTCATTTTCTCTACCAATAAAAACCAGTACGCTATATGCCTTCTTCACAGCACTATTTACCTGGGTGGCCACCTTCAGAGATCTGTGTACATGGACACCAAGATCCCTCTGCTCATCCACACTACCAAGTATCCGACCATTAGCCCAGTACCCCATCTTCTTGTTACACTTACCAAAGGGAATCACTTCACACTTACCTACATTGAACTCCAGTTGCCACCTTTCTACCCAGCTCTGCAGCTTATCTATATCCCGCTGTAACCTGCCACATTCTTCCTCACTCTCAACAACTCCACCGACTTTCGTATCATCCGCAAACTTGCTCACCCACCCTTCTAGCCCCTCCTCCAGGTCATTTATAAAAAGGACAAACAGCAATGGTGCCAAAACAGATCCTTGGGTAACACCGCTCGTAACTGCACTCCAAAATGAACCTTTACCATCAACTACTACCCTCTCTTCTTCCAGCCAGCCAATTCCTAATCCAAACCTCCAACTCACCCTCAATGGCATACCTCCGTATTTTTTGCAGTAGCCTACCATGGGGACCCTGATCAAACGCCTTACTAAAATCCATATACACCACATCTACCGCTTTACCCTCGTCCACCTCCTTAGTCACCTTCTCAAAGAATTCAATAAGGTTTGTGAGGCATGACCTGCCCTTCACAAAACCGTGCTGACTATCCTTGATCACATCCAGATGTTCATCAATCCTATCCCTTACAATTCTCTCTAAGATTTTGCCCACAACAGAATTGAGACTCACCGGCCTATAGTTACTAGAGTTTTTCCCTATTCCCCTTCTTGAACAAGGGAACCACATTTGCTATCCTCCAGTCTTCTGGCACTATTCCTGTTGACAACGAGGACATAAAAATCAAGGCCAATGGCTGTGCAACCTCCTCCCTTGCTTCTCAGAGAATCCTAGGATAAATGCCATCAGGTCCGGGGTACTTATCTATTTTCACCCTTTCCAGAATTTCCAACACCTCTTCCCTACATACCTCAAAGCCATCCATTCTAATTAATTCTGACTTAATATTCACATTGGCAACAATGTCCTGTTCCTGAGTCAATACTGATGAAAAGTATTCATTCATTGTCTTTCCAATCTCTTCAGCTTCCACGCACAACTTCCCACTACTATCTTTGACTGGACCTTTTCCTACCCAGGTCATTCTTTTATTCCTGACATACCTATAGAAAGCCTTTGGGTTTTCCCTAATCCTACCAACCAAGGACTTTTCATGTCCCCTCCTTGCTGCTCTTAGCTCTCTTTAGATCCCTCCTGGTTACCTTAGAACTCTCAATCGGCGCAATTGAACCTTCACGCCTCATCTTTACGTAGGCCACCCTCTTCCCTTTAACAAGGGATTCCAATTCCTCATTAAACCACGGCTCCCTCACACGACACTTTCCTCCCTGCCTGACAGGTACATACTTATCAAGGACACTTTTTTCGCTCCTCCTTGAACAAGCTCCACATATCGATTGTGCCCTTCCCTTGAAGCCTACTTTTCCAAGCCACGCATCCTAAGTCATGCCTCACCGCATCATAATTTCCCTGCCCCCAGCTATAACTCTTGCCCTGCAATGCACACTAATCCCTTTCCATCACTAGAGTAAAAGTCACTGAATTGTGGTCACTGGCCTCAAAGTGCTCACCTACCTTCCAATTCTAACACCTGGCCTGGTTTGTTACCCAGAACCAAATCCAGTATGGCCTCACCTCTTGTTGGCCTGTCTACATATTGTGTCAGGAAACCATCCTGCACACATTGGACAAACACCAACCCATCTAACGTAATCGAGCTACAGCTTTCCCAGTCAATATCTGGAAAGTTAAAGTCACCCATAACAACCACCCTATTACTTTCAGTCTTCTCCTGAATCATTCTCGCAATCCTTTCTTCTACGTCTCTAGGACTATTAGGAGGCGTGTAGAAAACTCCTCACAAGGTGACCTCACCTTTCCTATTACTAACCTCAGCCCAAACTACCTCACATGGCGAGTCTTCATCCATCATCCTTTCCACCGCTGTAATACTATCTTTGACAAGCAATGCCACACCTCCCCCTCTTTTATCCCCACCTCTGACCCTACCAAAACATTTAAAACCTGGCACATGCAACAGCCATTCCTGTCCCTGTTCTACCCATGTCTCCGTAATAGCCACAACATCGAAATCCCTGGTAGCAACCCACGCTGCAAGTTCACCTACATTATTTCGTATACTTCTCGCATTGAAGTATACACACTTCAAGCCACCTTCCTGTTTACAGGCACCCTCCTTCGAGATTGATGCCAAGTTCCTAACCTCCCATCATTCAAGGTCCTGCACCCTAAAGATACTGTTCAGGTTCCCATGCCCCTGCAGAGTTCGTTTAAACCCTCCCAAAGAGCACGAGCAAACCTCCCCCCAAGAATACTTGTGCCCCTAAGGTTCAGGTGTAGACCACCCTGTTTATAGAGGTCCCACCTTCCCCAGAAAGAACGCCAGTTATCCAGATACCGGAATCCCTCCCTCCTGTACCATCCCTGTAGCCACGCATTTAACTGTTCTCTCTCCCTACTCCTCGACTCTCTATCACCTGGCACAGGTAACAAACTAGAGACAACAACTGTTTGTGCTAGCTCTGAGCTTCCAACCTAGCTCCCTGAAAGCCTGCCTAACATCCTCAGCCCTCTTCGTTCCTATGTCGTTGGTGCCAATGTGGACCACGACTTCGGGCTGCTCCCCCTCCCGCTTAAGGACCCGGAAAACAGGATCAGCGACGTCACGTACCCTTGCACCTGGGAGGCAACATACCAATCGTGAGTCTCTCTCGCACCCGCAAAACCGCCTATCTGTGCCCCGAACTATCGAGTCCCCAATAACTATTGCTCTGCTCTTCTCCACCCTTCCCTTCTGAGCAACGGGGACAGGGTCCGTGCCAGAGGCCTGAACCCCGTTACTTACCCCTGGTAAGTCGTCCTCCCCACAAGTATCCCAAACGGTATACTTGTTCCTGAGGAGAACGCCCGCAGGGGGTCCCTGCACTGGCTGCTTCCTCCCAGTCCACCTTATTATGACCTGTTTGTCTGCAATCTTTGGAGTTACTACTTCACTGAAGCTCCGATCTCTGACCCCCTCTGCCTCCCGAATGATCCTAAGTTCATCCAACTCCAGCTCCAGTTCCCTCACACTGTCTTGGAGGAGCTGGAGATGGGTGCACTTCCTGCAAGTGTAATCAGCAGGGACGACTATGGCATCCCTCACCTCAAACATGTTGCAAGAGGAACATTGCACTGCCTTCACTGCCATCCCTCTAAAATTAACCTTTAAAAAAACTAGGTCTAAAGAATAAAACAAGCAAAATGCAGCACTTCCCTACTTACCACAACGGGTGTTATTATTAGGTTAGAGGAGGAGGGCGGGTGGGAAGCACTACCCCTGTAGTGCCTCGGGTTCCTCTCCGGCGCGCTTTTATTTGGAAAACGTACCCAGGTAAGCTTCCGTTACACCAGCTTCCGGGTCCGCCATGCTCTTGAAAACAAACTTTTTAATTTAAACCATTAAGAAAAACTTAACCGCGACTACAAAGAGACACCGCCAAACAGACCTTACCTGCTCCGCCGAGAGAGTGAGGCCTCGGCCTTGGAGCTGCGCGCCTTTATTGTCCCATTGTAACCCTCCTATATAAAACACAGAACATGGAATGATACAGCACACTCAAGGCCCTTCGGCCCGTAATGATGTGCTGAACTTTTTTCCTACTCTGAGATCAAACTATGATCTACAGACACTACATTTTACTATCATCCATGTGCCTATCGAAAAGTTACGGTAATATCCCTAATGTAACTGACTCTACTACAATCACTGGCGGTGCATTCCATGCACCCACCACTCTCTATGTAAAGAACCTACCTCTGACAACTCCCCTGAACTTTCCTCCAATCACCTTTACATTATGCCCCCAAGTGATAGCCATTTTCACAATAGGATAATTCTCTGGATATCCACTCTATCTCAGACTGTCATCATCTCGTCCGCCTCTATCAAGTCACTTCTCATCTTCAATGAGAAAAGTTCTAACTCCCTCAACCTTTCTTCATAAAGCCTGTCCTCCAGTCCAGGCAGCATGCTGATAAATTTCCTCTGCATCCTCTCTGAAGCTTCCACATCTTTCTGATGATAAGACAAACAGAACTTAACACGATATTCCAAGTGTGTTCTAACTAGGGGTGTATGGAGCTGCAGCATAACTTTGTGGCTCTTAAGCTCAATCCCCCTGTTAATGAAAGCCAACACACCTTCTCAATACCCCTATCAACGTGGTTGGCAAAATCAAGACATCTATGGATTGAACCCCAAGATCCTGCTGTTCCTCCACACTTACCAAGAATCTTGCTTTTAATCTTGTAAAGGCTTTCTGTGAAATCCGTCCAATCTTAAACCCTCACAATCTTGGTAACTTCCTCCAGTGCCTACAACACTTCTGAACTGTGAAATCCCTTCACGTCCCTACAATCCTCCTTAGCTCTGTAAGCTCCTTTATTAGCATCAACACTCTAAATTCCTGAAGCCTCCTTTTGCCATTGCAATATTCCTAATATCTGCATTACGCTCCAGTCCTAATATCCCTCCCTGTGTTTGTAAGCCTCACCATCCTCCAGTGCTCTTCTGGGGAACATTGCAGAGGAAGGAAGAGTTGTAGAGACCGGGCCATGTTACGGATATAGAAAGGGCTGCCAAACCTGGACGGTGGGACTAATGTAGGAAGGAACAGGAATCCTCCAGGAGGTTAGAGGTGGCGGGATTCATAGAACCTGTAGGATGGGACCAAGTTAGAACGGGTTGTGGAACCTGAAGGATGTTCCAGTTTGAATGACGTTTTTTTCTATTTTTCTATTGGACCACTATCCAATCTTCATGAATTGTGCATGTGTCTGTCTGGGGTGGGGGTGGGGGATGGGGGATGGGAGAAAGCGTGTGTTTGTGTGTGTGTGTGCGTGTAGTGAGTGCAGAGTGTCTTAAGTCTGTGAGGGGGTGCATGTGTGAGTGTGGGAGTGTGTTTGTCTATACGGGTGTGCGTGGGTGTCTGTGTGCGCGTCTGTGTGTGCCTGTGACTGTGTGTATGTGAGAGTGTGTGTCTGTAGGAATATCTGTGTGTGTGTGTGTGTGTGTGTAGTGCAATGGTGATCACCTGTAATGTGACATGAACCCAAGGACCCGGTTGAGGCCCTCCCTATGGGTACCGAACTTAGCTATCAGCCTCTGTTTGGAGACTTTCCTCTGCTGCCTGTCCCGAAGTCCACCTTGGAGGATGGTCACCCGAAGGTCCGAGGCTGAATGTACTGGACCACTGATGGGATACAAGGCAATTTGGCAACCTGGATGCACAACAGGTGGAGGGTTGTTTTTGATTGAAATGCTTTCACTAGCGGATGTCCTACAGGGACCTGTGCAGCACCCATTGCTGTTTATTATGTACATTAATAACTCGGATGTGGAAGCAGAAGGTATCATTAGTAGGTTTGCAGATGACATGAAAGGTGAGCTTGTTGTCCACAATGAGGGGTATGGTCTCAGGATGCAGACTGAAGGTTGAGGCTGGGACAGAATTTCAAGACAGGAATTTAAATAGAAAAAGCAGGCAAGAGCACAGCAGACAATGAGGGAAGACAGAGCAATAAAAGTGCATTTATGTCAAACTAAAAGGCCTAACAAATAAGGCAGATGAACTCAGTACATGGATGGGAACATGGGACTGGGATAGAATAGTATGACAGAAACACAGCTGATGGAGGGACAGGACTGGGTGCTCAATGTTCCAGGGATCAGAATATACAGGAAGGATAGAACAGGAGGTGAGAGGAGGGGTGTGGAGTTTTTGACCACTGAAAACTTTACAGCATCACTTAGAGAGGATATTCCTGGGGATCACCCAGTGAAGCTATAATAGTGCAACTGAGAAATGAAATTGGATCATCAGTTTGATATGACTGTACTACTGGCCCCCAACAGTGAGCGGGAATTTGAGCAGCAAATATGTCGGGAGATCGCAGATATCTGTAACATTGCTACGGTTGTAATGGTCGTGGATTTTAACTTTCCAAACCTAGACTCGGAATGCTAGAGTGTTCAGAGCATGGATGGAAGGAATTTGTTAGGCATGTTCAAGAAAACTCTTTCAGTCAGAATATAAACGGCCAGACTGGAGAAAGGGTTAAGACATGACCTCCCCTTGGAAAAACAAGGTAGGGAAAGGGACTGAGTTGTTAGTGTTGCAGCACTTTGGCAAAATGACCACAATACTATTAGTTTGAAAGTAGCAATGGAAAAGGACTAGCCTAGTCCACAAAGTTAAACATCAAAATGGGTCCTGCCCCACTCTGGAAGGTATAAGTCAAGAGCTTTTAGCAATTTATTGTGGCGGGTATTGGCAGGTAAAGAGACGTCACGCAGGTGAGAAGATTTCGAAAGAGAGGTAAAATGAGAGTTCAGGGCCAGCATATTCCTATTAGTCTAAAGGACAATGGCAATCACAAGTAGGAAACACTGGTTGACTGGAGTTATTAAACCTCTGGTCAAGAAAAGGGGGCACGTATCACATATAGCCAGCTGGATTAAGGGAATCCATTGAAGAACAATGCGGGTGGACTAATTCACTTCAGAGGGAAATCAGGAGGGCCCAGAGTGGTCTACAAAAAGCGTTGGCAGATTAGGCTGAGGAAAATCAAAAGAGATTCTACAAGTATTTTGACAACAGAAGATTAAGTAGGGGCAGAATATGGCTCCTTGAAGATGAATGGGGCCATCCCCCAAGTGTGGAACCACAAGAGATGGGTGAGATACTAAATGGAAATTTCACGTTTCACCTTACTGTAGAGAAAGACTTGGGAACTCAGAGAAATAAACAGTGATGTCTTCAAAAAAGTTCACATTACAGAGTAAGAGACACTGGAGGGTTTAAAATGCATACAAGGGGGACGGGTTCCTGGGACCTAATCAAGTACATCTCAGGATATTGTGGGAAGCTCGGCAAGAAATCGCAGGGTCGTGTAAAGAGATATTTCTGTCATTAACAGCCATGGGAGATGTGCTGGAAGCCTGGAGTCTGGCGAATGTTGTGCCAGTGTTTAAGAAAGGCTGCGAGGGAAAGCCAGGGACATCAACACCAAATAGCTTAATGTCAGTGGTGCATACGTTGTTGGAAGTGATTATGTTGGACAGGAGTTAGTTGCATGCATTTGCAACTGCAAGGATTGATTAGGGATAGTCAGCACAGCTTTGGAGTACTGCATAGAATTCTGATCATCCTGATTTCGTAAGCATTTCCTGAAACTGTAAATGGAGCAAAGATTGATGAACATGTTACTGATACTGGAGGGTTTGACAGAAATACAGGGGCTGAATAAGCTGGAAAGCAACAATTGGGGGAGGGATTGAGGTAGATTTGGCAGATAAGTTCAAGGAGAATGCAACACGTTTTCTACAGCAGACAAGTACACAAAAGCAACTGGAGAGACAACAGGGCCCCTCAAAGATCAGTGAGACTATCCATGTGCGGAATCACAGGAGATGGGCGAAACCCTAAATGATCATTTCATGTCAGAACATACTGTGGACAACGACTGGGAAACAAAGGGAATGAAACAGTGATGGCGTGTAAAGAATCTCCATTACAGGAGAGGTGGATGCTGGAGGCCTTAGAACACAAAAGTAGAGAAAGCCCAAGGTCCTGAACAAGTGTGTCCCAGAACATTGTGGCAAAGTAGTGGCAGGGACACGAGCAGAGATATTTGCATCATTGTCCTTCGTATTTCCACTGGGCGTAGGTGGCTGAGGGGTGACCTTTTAAAGGTTTATAAAACCACGAGGGGTACACATAAGATGATTTACCATGTATTTACCCCAGTGCAGTGGAGTCAATAATTCGTTGGGATTGAAGTGCAGAAGGAGAAGGTGTCATCAATTCTAGATAGTGTGAAAATAGGTAAGTCCCCTGGGCCAGATGGGATTTGTCCTCGGATTCTCTGGGAAGCCAGGAAGGAGATTGCCGAGACTTTGGCTTTGATCTTTATGCCGTCATTGTCTGCAGAGATAGTTCCAGAAGGCTGGGGGATTGCAAATGTTGTCCCCTTATCCAAGAAGGGGGATAGAGCAAACCCTGGTAATTATAGAGCTGTAAGCGTTACTTTGATTCTGGGTGAAGTGTTGGAAAGGCGTGTAATTGGATAGGATTTATAACCATCTGTAGATGAGTAACTTAATTAGGGATAGTCAACATAGTTTGGTGAAGGGCAGTCCGTACCTCACAAATCTTATTGAGTTCTTTAAGAAGGTGGATGAGGGTAAAGCAGTTGACGTGGTGTAAATGGATTACCGTGTGGTAAGGTTCCCCATGGTCGGCTATTGCATACAATACGGAGGCATGGTGTTGAGGGTGACTGTGCAGTTTGGATAAGAAATTAGCTCGCTGTCAGAAGACAGAGTAGTGTTTCATCGGAAATATTCATCCTGGAGTTCAGTTGCTAGTTGGTTACGACAGAATCTGTTTTGGGTCTAATGTTGCTTGTCATTTTAAATAAATGACCAGGATGAGGGCAATCAATGATGGGTTAGTAAATGCGCAAATGACACTAAGGTCGGTAAAGTTGTAGATAGCGATGAAGGATGCTGTCCGTTACAGAGGTCACAGAAAATCTGCAGAGCTGGAAGGAAAGTTCACAAATGGAGTTTAATGTGGAAAAGTGTGATGTCATTCATATTTCAAGGAGTAACAGGAACACAGAGTACTAGGCTAGTGGTAAGATTCTTGGTAGGGTAGATGAACAGAGAGACCTCTGTGTCCATGTACATAGATCGTTGAAAGTTGCCACTCAGGCTGATAGGGTTGTCAAGAAGGCATTCAGTGTGTGAGCTTTTATTGGTAGAGGGATTGCGTTTCGTAACCAGGAGATCATGCTGATAGGGTTGTCAAGAAGGCATTTTGTTATAGTCTCTAAAACGAGCGAAAATATCTTCGATACTCGAACTGTATTTATCTTTTCAGAAATGGGAATTAGTGGGCAGCTCGGTGGCACAGTGATTAGCACTGCTGCCGCACAGTGGTTAGCAATGCTGCCTCACAGCGCCAGAGACCCGAGTTCAATTCCCGCCTCAGGCGACTAAGTATGTGGAGTTTGCACGTTCTTCCCGTGTCTGCGTGGGTTTCCTTCAGGTGTTCCGGTTTTCTCCCACAGTCCAAAAATGTGCAGGTCAGATGAACTGGCCATGCTAAATTGCCCGTAGTGTTAGGTTAGGGGTAAACGTTGGGGTTTGGGTGGGTTGCGCTTCGGCGGGGTGGTGTGGACTTGTTGGGTCGAAGGGGCTGTATCCACACTGTAAGTAATCTAATCTAATCTACCTCAATTTCTCCAATCATCCAGCATTCCCTGGATCTTCAAGCCTTTCCTTAACACTAACAGAAATACTGTCTCTGGACTCACATTATCTAATTTTTGATGGCTTCCCCTTTTGCAATCATAAAATTTCATTCTCTCAAAATCAAACCTCCCCAATTCCTGCATCTCGTAAATCTGCCGCTGAAAAATACTGAAAAAAAAGATCTTTTCAATCGAAGGCTTTCTTGAGGTGAGCTCTGGTCAGTCATGCAGATCTGGAGATCACATGAGCAGCATCAGGTCAGTGTCAAACACACAGCCAGAAAGGGTAAATAGATTCACATCTGAACTCACAGCGCCCAGCCTGGGAATCTGAAGGTGTGTTCAGCCATTCTGAGAAACATCTCCAAAATAAGTCATGAAGATTGGATAGTGGTCCAATAGAAAAAAACGTCATTCAAACTGGAACATCCTTCAGGTTCCACAACCCGTTTAACTTGGTCCCATCCTACAGGTTCTATGAATCCCGCCACCTCTAACCTCCTGCGGGATTCCTATCCCTTCCTACATTAGTCCCACCGTCCAGGTTTGGCAGCCCTTTCTATATCCGTAACATGGCCCGGTCTCTACAACTCTTCCTTCCTCTGCAATGTTCCCCAGAAGAGCACTGGAGGATGGTGGGGGTTACATACGCAGGGAGGGATATTAGGACTGGAGCGTAATGCAGATATTAGGAATATTGCAATGGCAAAAGGAGGCTTCAGGAATTTAGAGTGTTG
This sequence comes from Chiloscyllium plagiosum, assembly GCF_037043375.1. Lineage (NCBI taxonomy): Eukaryota > Metazoa > Chordata > Chondrichthyes > Orectolobiformes > Hemiscylliidae > Chiloscyllium > Chiloscyllium plagiosum. Next base: position 94,185,122 of record NW_028270151.1, read on the forward strand.
ATGCTAATAAAGGAGCTTACAGAGCTAAGGAGGATTGTAGGGACGTGAAGAGATTTCACAGTTCAGAAGTGTTGTAGGCACTGGAGGAAGTTACCAAGATTGTGAGGGTTTAAGATTGGACAGATTTCACAGAAAGCCTTTACAAGATTAAAAGCAAGATTCTTGGTAAGTGTGGAGGAACAGCAGGACCTTGGGGTTCAATCCATAGATATCTTGATTTTGCCAACCACGTTGATAGGGGTATTGAGAAGGTGTGTTGGCTTTCATTCGCAGGGGGATTGAGTTTAAGAGCCACAAAGTTATGCTGCAGCTCCATACACCCCGAGTTAGAACACACTTGGAATATCGTGTTAAGTTCTGTTTGTCTTATCATCAGAAAGATGTGGAAGTTTCAGAGAGGATGCAGAGGAAATGTATCAGCATGCTGCCTGGACTGGAGGACAGGCTTTATGAAGAAAGGTTGAGGGAGTTAGAACTTTTCTCATTGAAGATGAGAAGTGACTTGATAGAGGCGTACGACATGATGACAGTCTGAGATAGAGTGGATACCCTGAGAATTATCCTATTGTGAAAATGGCTATCACTTGGGGGCATAATGTAAAGGTGATTGGAGGAAAGTTCAGGGGAGTTGTCAGAGGTAGGTTCTTTACATAGAGAGTGGTGGGTGCATGGAAAGCACCATCAGTGATTGTAGTAGAGTCAGTTACATTAGGGATATTATGAGTAACTTTTCGATAGGCACATGGATGATAGTAAAATGTAGTATCTGTAGATCATAGTTTGATCTCAGAGTAGGAAAAAAGTTCAGCACATCATTACGGGCCGAAGGGCCTTGAGTGTGCTGTATCATTCCATGTTCTGTGTTTTATATAGGAGGGTTACAATGGGACAATAAAGGCGCGCAGCTCCAAGGCCGAGGCCTCACTCTCTCGGCGGAGCAGGTAAGGTCTGTTTGGCGGTGTCTCTTTGTAGTCGCAGTTAAGTTTTTCTTAATGGTTTAAATTTAAAAGTTTGTTTTCAAGAGCATGGCGGACCCGGAAGCTGGTGTAACGGAAGCTTACCTGGGTACGTTTTCCAAATAAAAGCGCGCCGGAGAGGAACCCGAGGCACTACAGGGGTAGTGCTTCCCACCCGCCCTCCTCCTCTAACCTAATAATAACACCCGTTGTGGTAAGTAGGGAAGTGCTGCATTTTTCTTGTTTATTCTTTAGACCTAGTTTTTTTAAAGGTTAATTTTAGAGGGATGGCAGTGAAGTCAGTGCAATGTTCCTCTTGCAACATGTTTGAAGTGAGGAATGCCATAGTCGTCCCTGCTGATTACACTTGCAGGAAGTGCACCCATCTCCAGCTCCTCCAAGACAGTGTGAGGGAACTGGAGCTGGAGTTGGATGAACTTAGGATCATTCGGGAGGCAGAGGGGGTCAGAGATCGAAGCTTCAGTGAAGTAGTAACTCCAAAGATTGCAGACAAACAGGTCATAGTAAGGTGGACTGGGTGGAAGCAGCCAGTGCAGGGACCCCCTGCGGTCGTTCTCCTCAGGAACAAGTATACCGTTTGGGATACTTGTGGGGAGGACGACTTACCAGGGGTAAGTAACGGGGTTCAGGCCTCTGGCACGGACCCTGTCCCTGTTGCTCAGAAGGGAAGGGTGGAGAAGAGCAGAGCAATAGTTATTGGGGACTCGATAGTTCGGGGCACAGATAGGCGGTTTTGCGGGTGCGAGAGAGACTCACGATTGGTATGTTGCTTCCCAGGTGCAAGGGTACGTGACGTCGCTGATCCTGTTTTCCGAGTCTTTAAGCGGGAGGGGGAGCAGCCCGAAGTCGTGGTCCACATTGGCACCAACGACATAGGAACGAAGAGGGCTGAGGATGTTAGGCAGGCTTTCAGGGAGCTAGGTTGGAAGCTCAGAGCTAGCACAAACAGTTGTCTCTGGTTTGTTACCCGTGCCAGGTGATAGAGAGTCGAGGAGTAGGGAGAGAGAACAGTTAAATGCGTGGCTACAGGGATGGTGCTGGAGGGAGGGATTCCGGTATCTGGATAACTGGCGTTCTTTCTGGGGAAGGTGGGACCTCTATAAACAGGGTGGTCTACACCTGAACCTTAGGGGCACAAGTATTTTTGGGGGGAGGTTTGCTCGTGCTCTTTGGGGGGGTTTAAACGAAATCTGCAGAGGCATGGGAACCTGAACAGTATCTTTCGGGTGCAAGACCTTGAATGATGGGAGGTTGGGAACATGGCATCAATCTCGAAGGAGGGTGCCTGTAAACAGGAAGGTGGCTTGAAGTGTGTATACTTCAATGCGAGAAGTATACAAAATAAGGTAGGTGAACTTGCAGCGTGGGTTGCTACCAGGGATTTCGATGTTGTGGCTATTACGGAGACATGGGTAGAACAGGGACAGGAATGGCTGTTGCAGGTGCCAGGTTTTAAATGTTTTGGTAGGGTCAGAGGTGGGGGTAAAAGAGGGGGAGGTGTGGCATTGCTTGTCAAAGATAGTATTACAGCGGTGGAAAGGATGATGGATGAAGACTCGCCATTTGAGGTAGTTTGGGCTGAGGTTAGCAATAGGAAAGGTGAGGTCACCTTGTTAGGAGTTTTCTACACGCCTCCTAATAGTCCTAGAGACGTAGAAGAAAGGATTGCGAGAATGATTCAGGAGAAGAGTGAAAGTAATAGGGTGGTTGTTATGGGTGACTTTAACTTTCCAGATATTGACTGGGAAAGCTGTAGCTCGATTACGTTAGATGAGTTGGTGTTTGTCCAATGTGTGCAGGAGGGTTTCCTGACACAATATGTAGACTGGCCAACAAGAGGTGAGGCCATACTGGATTTGGTTCTAGGTAGCGAACCAGGCCAGGTGTTAGAATTGGAGGTAGGTGAGCACTTTGAGGCCAGTGACCACAATTCAGTGACTTTTACTCTAGTGATGGAAAGGAATAAGTGTGCATTGCAGGGCAAGAGTTATAGCTGGGGGCAGGGAAATTATGATGCGGTGAGGCATGACTTAGGATGCGTGGCTTGGAAAAGTAGGCTTCAAGGGAAGGGCACAATCGATATGTGGAGCTTGTTCAAGGAGGAGCGAAAAAAGTGTCCTTGATAAGTATTTACCTGTCAGGCAGGGAGGAAAGTGTCGTGTGAGGGAGCCGTGGTTTAATGAGGAATTGGAATCCCTTGTTAAAGGGAAGAGGGTGGCCTACGTAAAGATGAGGCGTGAAGGTTCAATTGCGCCGATTGAGAGTTCTAAGGTAACCAGGAGGGATCTAAAGAGAGCTAAGAGCAGCAAGGAGGGGACATGAAAAGTCCTTGGTTGGTAGGATTAGGGAAAACCCAAAGGCTTTCTATCGGTATGTCAGAAATAAAAGAATGACCAGAGAAGGAAAAGGTCCAGTCAAAGATAGTAGTGGGAAGTTGTGCGTGGAAGCTGAAGAGATTGGAAAGACAATGAATGAATACTTTTCATCAGTATTGACTCAGGAACAGGACATTGTTGCCGATGTGACTATTAAGTCAGAATTAATTAGAATGGATGGCTTTGAGGTATGTAGGGAAGAGGTGTTGGAAATTCTGGAAAGGGTGAAAATAGATAAGTACCCCGGACCTGATGGCATTTATCCTAGGATCCTCTGAGAAGCAAGGGAGGAGATTGCACAGCCATTGGCCTTGATTTTTATGTCCTCGTTGTCAACAGGAATAGTGCCAGAAGACTGGAGGATAGCAAATGTGGTTCCCTTGTTCAAGAAGGGGAGTAGGGAAAAACTCTAGTAACTATAGGCCAGTGAGTCTCACTTCTGTTGTGGGCAAAGTCTTAGAGAGAATTGTAAGGGATAGGATTGATGAACATCTGGATAGGAATAATGTGATCAAGGATAGTCAGCATGGTTTTGTGAAGGGCAGGTCATGCCTCACAAACCTTATTGAATTCTTTGAGAAGGTGACTAAGGAGGTGGACGAGGGTAAAGCGGTAGATGTGGTGTATATGGATTTTAGTAAGGCGTTTGATAAGGTTCCCCATGGTAGGCTACTGCAAAAAATACGGAGGTATGCCATTGAGGGTGAGTTGGAGGTTTGGATTAGGAATTGGCTGGCTGGAAGAAGACAGAGGGTAGTAGTTGATGGTAAAGGTTTATCTTGGAGTGCAGTTACGAGCGGTGTTACCCAAGGATCTGTTTTGGCACCATTGCTGTTTGTCATTTTTATAAATGACCTGGAGGAGGGGCTAGAAGGTTGGGTGAGCAAGTTTGCGGATGATACGAAAGTCGGTGGAGTTGTTGAGAGTGCGGAAGAATGTGGCAGGTTACAGCGGGATATAGATAAGCTGCAGAGCTGGGTAGAAAGGTGGCAACTGGAGTTCAATGTAGGTAAGTGTGAAGTGATTCCCTTTGGTAAGTGTAACAAGAAGATGGGGCACTGGGTTAATGGTCGGATACTTGGTAGTCTGGATGAGCAGAGGGATCTTGGTGTCCATGTACACAGATCTCTGAAGGTGGCCACCCAGGTAAATAGTGCTGTGAAGAAGGCATATGGCGTACTGGCTTTTATTGGTAGAGAAAATGAGTTCCGGAGTCCTGAGGTCATGTTGCAGTTGTATAAGACTCTGGTGCGGTCGGATCTGGAGTATTGTGTGCAGTTTTGGTCACCATACTATAGGAAGTACGTGGAGGAACTGGAACGGGTGCAGAAGAGGTTTACCAGGATGTTGCCTGGTGTGGTAGGAAGATCGTATGAGGAAAAGCTGAGGCACTTCGGGCTGTTTTCATTGGAGAAAAGAAGGTCTCGGGGTGACTGGATAGAGGTGTACAAAATCATTAGGAGTTTAGATACATTTGACCATGAGTACCTTTTTCCGCGTATGGAGTCAGCTATTACAAGGGGGCATAGCTTTAAATTAAGGGGTGGTAGGTATAGGACAGATGTTTGGGGTAGATTCTTTACTCAGCGAGTCGTGAGTTCATGGAATGCCCTGCCAGTAGCAGTGGTGGACTCTCCCTCTTTATGGGCATTTAAACGGGCATTGGATAGGCATATGGAAGATAGTGGGCTAGTGCAGGTTCGATGGGCTTGGGAAGGCGCATCATCGAGGGCCAACGGGACTCTACTGTGCTGTATGTTTCTATGTTCTATGTTCTCGATAGGACGTGTTGCTCGGGATGTCAGAGGCAGCAATCGTCTGATCCGGAGCAGACGACCCTGGTTCTGAGGGTTCTGGGGATTGGACATGGTTTCACCAGGAGAGACAAAGGAGGTTACAGAAATGTGGAGCCTACAGGTGTTAATGGAGATGTGGAGGTTGGGAGGGATGGAGCAGTTTACAGGGATTAGGATATTGGGAGGATGGAGTGGTTTACACAGACAGAGTACTTTAGGAGCATATCACAGAGAAAAAGAGGGTTATACAAATTGGAAGAACAAACAGACGTATGCAGGCTAGTCAGACTGAAGATGTTTATAGATATAGGCAGGCTAAGGTTCTGGAATTTATTTGGATATGGAGGGTGTGAAGTCTGACAGATTTTCTGAGAGATAAGGACAGCAATTTTGTTTGGAGGTATTTTCTCGGGAAAAAAATGAGCATTAGTAAGCTCCTGCAGTTTGGTCAAGGGAAGGATTGTAGGGGAGGGTGACATTTACATAGATTGGGATGTCAGAGCTGGAGAAGATTATGGAGTTGAGTAGATGGATGGAGAGACTGGAGGAGCTTACATTCACAGGATGTGTGCTGGTGACAGGAGGATGTTACACAGACGGTGGGTTTTGTCGGAACTGGATCAGGACAGCCACAGGCATTGGAGTGAGTTCTAAAGATCGGGAGTGCGGCAGGAACCTGAGAGGATTGTGTGGTCTCCAAAGATTGATTGTGTCTTTTGGATTGGAAGAGGTTATGTAGATACAGAAGCCTTAAAGCCAATGTATGCCATCTTATTTTTCCTGAGTAGAGCCTTAATATCCCTTATCAGCCAGGGATCCCTAAACCTGCCAGCTTTTCCTTTCACCCTAATAGGGACATATTGACCCTGGATTCTTGAGATCACACTTTTCAAAGCCTCCCATTTGCCAGTCGTTCCTTTTTATTCAAACAGTCTCACCCAATCGATGGTAGTCATGATTTGGAGATACCGATGTTGGACTGGGATAAGCAAAGTTAAAAGTCACACAACAGCACGTACAGCGGGTTTATTTGGAAGCGCTAGTTTTCGGAGCGCTGCTTCCTCAGCGGTGGTTGTGGAACACAGTCATAAGGCACATAATTTAAAGCAAAAGGATTGAAGTAATAGAATGTAATATTAAACAAATTTAGATTAAGTCTTGCATCTTTTGGAATGATCAATAGCACTTCCAAATCTATTTGGACTATAAACTGGTGTTGTGTGATTTTTCACTTCACCATATCGGCCTCTGCTCGATCATGCCTAATCGCCCCAAAACTAGCCCTGCTCCAGTTTAGCACCTTCGTCTGTGGACTTGTTCGATGTTTTTTAATAACTATGTGAAATCTCAGACAGTTGTGGTCACTGGACCCAAAGTGCTCTCTGATTGACACTTCAGTCACTTGCCTGACGCCGTTTTCTGAGGGGAGGTCCAGTGTTGTACCCCCCTGAGTAGAGTTAGGCCGTCTATATCTTGATGTAGGAAATGTTCTTGGGCACATTTGACAAATTTCACTCCGTACGGGTCTTTAACTCTCTGGGTGGCCCAGTCAATCCAAGGGAAATTAAAATCTATAAACAATGCTACTCTATTATTCCTACTGTTTTCACTCATCTCTCAACGCAACTGCTCCTCTCGTACCTGCTGGCTGTTTGAGGGTCATAACACAGTCCCAACAGTTTGACCATCCCCTTTTTGTTGATAAATTCCAAACATATGGCCTTATTTGATAATCCCGAAAGAGTATCCTCTCTAAGCACTGTTGTTATGTCCTCCCTTATCAAAAGGGCAGTTCCCCCTCCTCACTTACTTGTCCTTCTGTCACGCCTGTAGCTTCTGTATCCTGGAACACTGAGCTGCCAGGGCTACCCTTCTCTCAGCCATGTTTCTGTTATGGTTATAATATCCCAGTCCCCAGAACCAATCCTTGCTCTGGGCTCGTCTGCCTTAAAAGTCAGGTCTCGTGTGTTGAAATAAATGCCCTTTAAACCAGAAATCTTTTCTCTTCCTTTACTGAACCTCTGGATATTCTGAATAGGAAACTTGCTCTTGATGGCTAATGTTTTTTTCCCCGGACTAGTCAATGGTCCCTCTCTTATTCAGAGTCCGAATCTCCTCCCAAACCAGTTTATACCCTTCCGGTGTAACACTAGCAAGTCTCCCCCCAGGGATAATGATGCCCCCCTGGTTCAAGTCCAACCCATCTCCTTGTATAGGTCACCTCTACGCCAGAAGAGAACCCAATGTTCCAAGAACTGAAAATCCTGTGCCATCCATCTGCTCCTCAGCCACACATCCATCTGGCCTAACTTTATATGTCTATCCTCACTGGCACGTGGCACTGGGAGTAATGCAGAGATCACTGTCATTAAGGTCATGCTTTGAAAGTTCTTACTGACCTCCCTGTACTAATTTTATAGGACCCCATCCCTTTTTCTACCTTGGTCAATTGTACCATTGTGCACAATAGCCTCTGACTGTTCAGCATCTCCGTTCCGAATGTACTGCAACTGTTCAGAGGCCACCTTGACCCTGGCACACGGGAGGCAACACACCATCCTGGGTCTCTTATGCCGCCACACATTCTCCTGTCTGTCCCCCTCACAACTGAGTCTCCTATCAGTATCAAGATCATTGGACAGGATGTTGCAAACATGGGCTGGGAAGAACCATCTGCGTGTGGGTCTACATTTGCGAAGTGAGAACATTTTAAAGTAATAGAGTGAAAATTCAGGGCCAGTGTGTTCATGCGGACGGAATGACAAAGGCAGCAAATCCAGCAAATACTGATCAACAATATTGTGAGTTTGATAAAGAAAATACAGTGCACTAAAACCAGGTGAAGCCATTCACAAGTATGGAGATTGCAAGGGGGTCCTTAAAATGAGGATCAAACAATGGTCACAAAATATCTGTGGCTGATAGTGTTTTGCAAAAGCCACGTGGGAATTTACCAGTTCAGTTAGAGTAAGAGGATTACTGGGGAAAGAGTGGGGCCTGTTAGAAACCATAGGGAAAATCTGTGCATGGAGCCAGAGGAAGAAGGTGAGGTTTTGAATGAATACTTCACATCTGTATTGACACAGGAGAAAGAAATTGTTGCTGGGCATTTCAGTCGGGATGGTGAGGTTCTCGAACATATTAAGATCAACAAAGAGGAGGTATTAAATGCTTTCGCTGGTGTAAAGATGGGTAAATCCTCAGTGTCCAATGAAATATATCCCAGGCTGCTATGGGAGGCAAGGGAGAAGGTTGCTGGGGCCAGGGCTGATATATGTAATACTTTGCTGACCACAGGTGAAGTGCCGAATGACTGGAGGATAGTGAATGCGGTTCCTTTGTTCAAGAAGGGCAGCAGGGATAGGCCAGGTAATTACATAGAACATAGAACAGTACAACGCAGTACAGGCCCTTCGGCCCTCGATGTTGCGCCGCCCTGTCATACTAATCTGATGTCCAATCCACCTACACTATTCCATGTACGTCCATATGCCTGTCCAATTATAGAGCAGATAGCCTGACAGGAGGGAGAGGGAAATTATTGGGAACAATTCTGAGGAACAAGATGTATCAACTTTTGGAAAGGCAGGATCTTTTAAGGAAATCCATCACGGATTTGGTAGAGGTAGATACTGTCTGCTGAATTCAGATGCGTTTTTTGAAGTGATGCCTAAAAATATTACTGAGGGCAGTGCAGATGATGTGGGTTGCATGGAGTTCATGAAAGCCTTTGACAAGATCCCACAAGGAAGGCTGGTTCAAAAGGGAAGAGCCCATGGGGTCCGAGGCAAGTTGGCAAATTGGATCGACAATTGGAGGGTTGTTTGTGATGAGAAGCCTTTCACCAGTGGGTGTACCATAGGGATCTGTTCAGGCACCATCGTTGCTTATTATGTACATTACACACTCGGATGTGAAAGCAGAATGTGTCATTATCAGGTTTGCAGATGACATGAAAGGTGAGGGTATTGTTCACAGTGAGGGGGATGGTCTCAGGCTGCAGTCTGAAGGTTGAGACTGGGACAAAATTTCAAGACAGTCATTTTATTCGACAAGGCAGGCAAGAGCACAGTAGGCAATGAGGGGAAACTGATGAACTAAGCTGCATTTATTTTAATGGGAAAGGCCTGACAGGGAACGTGTACGAACCCAACGCATGGATGGGAGCTTTGGACGAGAACACCGTAAGTATTGTAGAAACACAGCTCAGGGAGGGTCAGGACTGGCAGCTCAATATTCCAGGGGACAACTGCTGCAGGAAGGATACAAGGGGAGGCAACTGAGGTGGCGGAGTGGAGGTTTAGATTCGTGAAAACATAACTGCAGCACTTAGAGAAGATATTCCTAGGGATCGCCCAGTGAAGATATACGAGTGGAACTGAGAAATAAGAATGGGTCATCAGTTTGATATGACTGTACTACAGGCCCCCAATAGTCAGCGGGAAATTGAGCAACAAATTTGTCGGGACATCTCAGATATTTGTAAGAATGATAGGGCTGTAACGGTCAGGGAGTTTAACTTTCTAAACCGAGACTGAGACTGTCAAAATGTTCTGAGCTTGGATGGGAGGGATTTGTTCGGTATGTTCAATAAAACTCGATCATCAATATGTAAATGACCCGACTGGAGAAAGAGGTAAAACCTGACTTCGTTTTGGGAAGGAAGACAGGGAAAAGTGCATGAGGTGTTACTTGGGGAGCATTTTGGAAATGTGATCACAATTCTATTAGTTTGAAAACAGCTATGAAAAATTGATAGGCCTAGTCCACAAGTTAAAGATCAAAAATTGGTCTTGCCCCATTCCAGAAGGTTTTTGTCAAGAGATTTTAAAAGTTGATGTTTGGAGGCTATTTGCATTTAAAGGGACCTCAAACACATGGGAAGCTTTCAAAAGAGAAAATGAGAGTTCAGGGCCAGCATATTCCTGTTAGTGTGATATACAATGCCGACACAAGTAGGAAACACTGAATCACTGGGAATATTGAAGTTATGGTCAAGACAAAGTGGGCACATATCATATATAGCCAGCTGGATTAAGGGATTCCCCTGGAGAACATTGCGGGCGGATTAATACACTTAAGAGGGAAATCTGGAAGGCCCAATTGGGACCTGAAAAAGCTTTGGCAAACAAGGTTCAGGAAAATCCATAGAGATTCTACAAGAATATTAACAAAAAGATTAACTCTGGACAAAATGTGGCCCCTTAAACATCAATGGCGCCATTAATGTGTGGAATCACAGGAGATGGGTGACATCTTAAATAAAAAAGAATCACATTACTGTGACAAAGGCTAGGGAAGTCAGGGAAATAAACAGTGATATCTTCAGAAGAGTCCACATTACAGAGCAGGAGGTGCTGGAGGATTTAAAATCCATAAAATCAAGACAATTTCTGGGAACTAAGCAAGTTTGTCCCTGGATATTGGAGGAAGTTAGGGACGAAATTAAGGAGTCCCTCACAGATATTTCAATCACTGACAGCCACAGGTGAAGAGCTGGGAGCCTGGAGGGTAGCTAATGTTGTGCCAGTATTTAAGAAAGGCTCCAACGGAAAGGCAGAGACCTAAAGACCATTCGTCTCGATGTCAGTCGTGCGAATGTTGTTGGAAGCGTTTCTGCTGGATAGGGGTGACATGCATTTCAGAAAGTAACGATTGATTACGGATGGTCAACACAGCATTGTGCATACGAAGTCATGTCTCACAAATGAATTGAATTTGCTGAAGAGGTGACCAAGAACACAGACAGAACACAGGAGTCACTGTTAGTAGATTTGTGGATAATAACATCCGTGATATAGTGGGCAGGAAATATAGTTATCGAAGGGGCTCTTGAATAACAGGGACAGTGGGACAAGGAATTAAAGATGGCGTTCAATTCAGGTGTTGGATTTAGTTAAGACAAATCAGGGAGGATAACACAGTTAATGGTAGGGGCCTTGGGCAGTGTTGTCAAGCAGAGAGAGACCAAGGGGTACAGTTACATTATTCCTTGGAAGTGGTATCACAAGTGGACAGGGTGGTGAATGCAGCATTAGGCACACTTGCCCTCATGGCTCACAGCATTGAGGACATATTTTGGATCACCATGATACGGCTGTATCTGACATTGCTAGGTCCCCAGTTGGAGTACTGCGTAGAATTCTGATCATCCCGATTTCTGAAGCATTTTCTGAAACTGTACAAGGAGCAAAGATTGACGAAGACGTTACTGCTCCTGGAGGGTGTGACTTACAAGGAGAGGCTTGATAAGCTGGAAAGCAAAATGGGGAGTAAGAGATAGATCTCAGAAAAGGTTAAGGAGAATCCAAAGAGATCCTCCAGCACACAAGTACAAAAAAGCAACGACAGAGACAATAGGGCCCCTCATATGCGGAACCACAAGTGATGGGTGAGATCCAAAATGAAATTTCATGTCAAAGCATATTGTGGATAAAGACTAGGAAACATAGGGAAATGAACAGTGATGTCTTGAAAAGAGTTCCCCGTTGCAGAAGAATATCCCAGCATATTGTAGCAAAGTAGTGGTGGTTACCATGGCAGAGATATTTGCATCATTATACTTCATAATTCTATTGGGTGTAGGTGGCTGAGGGCAGATCTATTAAAAGTTTATAAAACCATGAGGGGTATACATAAGTTAAATTGCCAAGATCTTTACCCCAGGTAGGGGTGACCATAACTAAAAGGCATAAATGTGAGGTGGGAGAGGAAAGAGTTAAAAGGGATCTGAGGAGAACATTCCTCACGCAGAAGATCGTGCACATATTGAATGAACGGCCAGGGGGAATGGCAGAGAAAAGTACATTAAAACGCGTGAAAAACATTTGGGCACGTACATGGAGAGAAGAAGGTTTGAAGAGATATGGGTCAAATGCAGGCAAAAGCAACTCTTTAATGGACACTGATCAGCATGGATTAGTTGGATCAAACTAAAGCTTCTCATTCAGTTCTGTTTGGTTCGGTCATTGGAGGAGCAGACTACTGAGATAAGGCATGTTGTCGAGACTGAGGCAAGTTAGAGATAGGGATGTTGTGGTTCTGTTTGCCGAGCTGGGAATTTGTGTTGCAGACGTTTCGTCCCTTGTCTCGGTGACAACCTCAGTGCTTGGGAGCCTCCTGTGAAGCACTTCTGTGATGTTTCCTCGGCATTTATAGTGATTTGTATCTGCCGCTTCCGGTTGTCAGTTCCAGCTGTCCGCTGCAGTGGCCGGTATATTGGGTCCAGGTCGATGTGCTTATAGACTGAATCTGTGGATGAGTACCATGCCTCTAGAAATTCCCTGGCTGTTCTCTGTTTGGCTTGTCCTATAATAGTAGTGTTCTCCCAGTCGAACCCATGTGGCTTGTCATCTGAGTGTATGGCTACTGAGGATAGCTGGTCGTGTTGTTTCGTGGCTAATTGGTGTTCATGGATGCGGATCGTTAGCTGTCTTCCTGTTTGTCCTATGTAGTGTTTTGTGCAGTCCTTGCATGGGGTTTTGTACATGCTGGGTATCGGGTCCTTCGTCCTGGTGAATTGTTGTCTGAGAGTGGCTGTTGGTTTATGTGCTGTTATGAGTCCTAGTGGTCGCAGTAGTCTGGCTGTCAGTTCAGAAATGTTTTTGATGTATGGTAGTGTGGCTACTCGTTTGGATTGTGGCATGTCCTCATTCTGTTGTCTTTCCCTTCGGCATCTGTTGATGAAATTGCGCGGGTATCCGTTTTTGGCAAATACATTGTAGAGGTTTTCTTCTTCCTCTTTTTGCAGTTCTGGTGTGCTGCAGTGTGTAGTGGCCCTTTTGGATCAGTGATTTGATGCAACTTCTTTTGTTTGTGTTGGGGTGGTTGCTTTTATAGCTGAGGACTTGGTCTGTGTGCGTGGCTTTCCTGTATACCTTTGTGGTGAATTCTCCATTCGGTGTTCTCTGTATCATCACGTCGAGGAATGGGAGTTGGTTGTCCTTTTCTTCCTCTCTAGGGAATCGGATTCCTGTGAGTGTGGCGTTGATGATCCGGTTTGTGTTCTCTATTTCTGTGTTTTTAATGATTACAAAGGTATCATCTACATATCTGACCCAGAGATTGGGTTGAATTTGCGGGAAGACTGTTTGTTCTAATCTTTGCATTACCGCTTCTACTATGAGTCCAAAGATGGGTGAGCCAATGGGTGTGCCGTTGATTTGTTCATATATTTGTTTATTTCATGTGAAGTGTGTTGTTACGCACAGGTCCAGTAGTTTGAGTATACCGTCTTTGTTGATAGGTTCAACGTCTTGTTGTCTGTTCTGTACGTCCAGCAGGTTGGCTATTATTTCTCTTGCTACTGTTTTGTCGATAGAGGTGAACAGTGCCGTTACATCGAATGAGACCATAGTTTCTTCCTTGTCTATGACACTCTATACAGCCAACACAGGAATTTTTGGACATCATCAGAAATATACACACAGGCAGGTGGCCTTGCTCTTAATGCTGGTGCAGGTAGGGAGGGTGGACATAGTGAGGTGTCCGGAGGGAGTCAGTCCACAGTGATGTGTTCATGCAATGTTGTTAGTGTAGGCAGGGTAGTGGAGGGAGACAGAAAAAGAGAAGAGAGAGAGAGGGTGGGGTGTGGGGAGAAACAGAGAAGGAGATGCATTGAGGGTGGTGGACCATGAGCCTTGTTCGGGAGTTGGTGCTATAACAGATAAACAGTGACTGTGAGGGAACAGAGAGAATACAGTGACCCTTATCCTGACAGAGCGGGGAGGATATTGATGCTTGTCCTGTATTGCTGGACATTTCCTCAGACCGCAGATACTACACTGAGCTGGGTGGTGAGCTCAGACCAAGCTCGATGGGTCTGGTGGTGTGGCCTCCTCTGGGAAGAGAATGGTCCCCCTCTGTACTAGGCCATCAACCTGGACCTCCTTGCGCCTGTCGACAAACCCATCGTATATTTGCCCCTTAACTGCCATGGTGAGGTAAACTGTGCAGGACAGCTCAGAACCGAGAAAGCTGAACTGTATGCCCTTTGGCCTTTTAAAGATGGCACCAGTGCCAGGGATCATGTATTATCCAGGGATATCCGGGCGATGGTGAGTACCTCCAGCCATGATGGGTGGGAGAAACAGCTGGCATTGAATGAGAGGGACGCCATGGGGTGGGCTGGGTAGTTAATGTGGTGAGTTTAGGAAGATAATACCAGGAAACTAACACGACTCCGTGCAGACGATCCCTCTGTCACACTCAAAGAAAATGTCACTGAGACTAGTTATTGTTACATTGAGCCCAATGAATCGAAATCTGTGCTGACCCTTCTCCAAGTTACAAAGCTGCAGAACAATTAGTCATCCAATACTTTCCATCATCTGACCTCACAGCAATATCCCGTTCACCCATCATTCCTGGAAACACTAGCTTATGTTGCAGGATACTGTTGAAAAGTTTACATTTCAACATTCTGGAACCTGGGAGCACATCTATCCAAGGCATTGTCTCTCAATTTCGCCCGCTCTGTATATACCCCAAACTCCTCCCATTTGTTGGTATTTAAACAGATTCCCAGGCGATCGCTCTCTGGCAGTCATGTTCACACCCACAGTATCCCTTATAATGACACAGTGTAGATATGGAGCGGTAAATGGATCGGAGCTGCACATTCTGTCAATCCCAGCATGGGCTGCAAGTTTCCCCACGCTGGACAGTGATTTAAAACAGTGTTACTGAACAATGTACTGGGGTGGTGGACACAGTTCCACACCCTGGTCACATGTCTTACCTGGGTTTATAGATCAATGCACTGCTTTGGTCTGCATATCTTTCCACTCTGGGTAGATTGTAATTTCATTGTACAGTACATCAGTGCGGACTGCACAGTGCTCCATACTGAAAACATTTCTGAACTGGGTTTATAGATCAATGCACTGCTATGGTCTGCCCAGTGTTCCCCGTTGGAACGATTGCAGGTTTGTGTTCAGCAGTACACGAGCCTGGTCTGCACCGTGCTTCATGCTGAACAGATATCTCCTCCGGATTTATGGTGTCAGGTGGATTGAGGTGGATTGAGAATGTGATATAACTGATCATTCCAGTCGATATGGCAATGACTTTATTTTTGTTCTCATTCTTGTGATTGGACCTTCCAAATTCTGAATCCTCCGGCCAGTCCCAGTCTTCAGTCTACTTGCATATTTTGGCAACTTGTCCCATGAGGAATTGTCTAGTTTTTTGTGAATAACTGTCTTGTCTATTGCCCTGGTCTTTGACGTTGCTCATCCTGGAGCATTGGGATTCACAGCGATAAACCTCAGTAAGGTCACTCCTCAGACTCAACGCTCAAGGGAACATAGCTCCAGCTTTCCATGTAGCTCAACATCACTCGCTACCTCAACATCAGCAACATACTTGTAAATATTTACTGCACCCTTTCAAGTTTAACAACATATTTTCTATAGCAGGGAGAACAAAATTCAAGGCAGTATTACAGAAGTGGCTGAACCTAGTGAGTAGGCGAAAGTGAAAATTGCAGATGCTGGAGATTAGAGTCTAGAGTGTGGTCTGAAAAGCACAGCATGTCAGGCAGCATCCGATGAGCAGGAAAGTCAATGTTTCGGGCAAGAGTCCGACTCCTGCTGAAGGGCTTTTGCTCAAAACATCGATTTTCCTGCTCCTTGGATACTGCCTGATCTGGCCTGCTTTTACAGTACCACAATCTGAATCCAATGTATATCTCAGATGGCCCTCTTCTTCAATAATCGCAATTTCCCCTCCCACATTGTCGGCGATGCCCTGCAGCGCATCTTATCCACTTCTCACACCTCTGCTTTCGAATCCCATCCCTGCTAATGCAACATGAAAATAACATCCCTGTTCCCCACCTTCCACCCCACCAAATCTCCAGATACAATGTATTTTCCTCCCCCATTTGCGCCACCAACAAACAGATCCCACCACCAGAGATATAGTTCCTTCCCTACCCCTATCTGCATTCAATAAAGACCTTTTCCTCCGTGACTACCTCACCAAGACACTCTCCCCTCGCAACTCCTGCCCCCTGCCACCGCAGGAATTGCAAAACATCCGTCCTCACCTCCCCCTCCCCCCTCACCTCCGCCCAAGGCTGCACAGGATCATTCCATATCCATCGGAGTTTTGCCTGCACTTCCAGACACACCACCTACTGCATCCGTTGCTCCCGATGTTGTCTCCTCCCCATTGGGAAGACAGGACGCTAACATGCGGCACACTTCAGAGAACATCTCCAGGACACCCGCAGCAACCATCCCCAATGCCCCATGGCCAAACATTTCAGCACATCCTCCCACTCTGCCAAGATCCTGGGCCTCCTCCACCAGCACTCCCTAACCACCTGATGCCTGAAGGGAGAAATCCTCATCTTCCATCTTGGGACCTTGCAACCACACGGGAGCAATGTGGATTTCACTAGTTTCCTCTTTTTCCTTTCCCACACGTTCACCTTTCAACTCAGCATAGCCTCATGACCTGTCCTACTTGCCCATCGTCCTTCCCACCTTTCTGCTCCACCCTCCTCTCCGACATATCACATCCACCCCCAACTTCACCTACCTATGACATTCTCAGCTACCTTCCCCCATGCCCATTCCCTTCCCGTTTATCTTTCAGCATATTTGGGCGATAAGCCTGATTCCTGATGAAGGGCTGACACAGCAAATGTGGATTCTTCTGCTCTTCGGTTTCTGCCTAAAGGGCTGTGCTTTTCCAGCACCACATTCCCGAATCTGACCTCCAGCGTCTGCCATCCTCACTTTCTCCCTTGAATTAGTGTATCCAGAAATATCCCTACCAGACATTTTATGCAGCTGGTCAGTTATTTTATCCCAGTCTCTTACTTCAAACAGAGTTGAACTTATACAGCCTTGCACCGCTCTGGAAATTCTCCCCGATATAAGGAAATGGTAAAAAGAAAGATTGAAAGATTTATAGTCTGTCCGTCAGTCACCCTCAACCATTCTATCCAGACTGAGTAAATATTCCCTTTTATTATGATATGAAAGGTAATGTAAGGAAAAGGTTAACTGAACCTGTTTGTTCAGTGACTGTGATTAATGTCAGCCTCCATGGATTATAATTATTCCAGTGGAGAGTTTCTATCTTTTACTGATAAATGGGCTCGGTCAACATGTTATTCCACAGTATATACAGGAGTATCACCGACAGCACTAACAGGGATCAGTGGCTCCAGAGAGAGGGGCAAGAGAGATCAGGATCTGAGAACATTCGACTGGAATGTTCCAATAATGGATCAAAATCTAAGAACGTTAAACTGGAATGTTCCAGCAATGGACAGGGATTTATTCAATTCTGTTTCGTATCTTTCTACATATTATGATCAGTTGTCATTATCGTGGCGGATCTATTGTGCTCTTCGCATTATTCAATATATTTATTATCCTCTCCTGTCTATCGTTGGTGTCCCTGGTAAGTCTCACTGTCAAGATATTTTCTCTATAAACCAGTTCCGACTGCATTTCTGTTCGTTCATATAGTCTACACTTCTTACCACCTGGTGATACTTTGAATCCAGTTCAATTCCTGTTTCCCTCCATGCATCTGGCTGTGTTACTCAGGGTCTCTACGTTGACCTACTCACTTTCAGATGTGAACCATCGTCTCTCTCCCCTTGTTACTTAAATATTGGGATTGTGGAGGTCATTGCCCTCTATTGTATTTACAACCTCCATTTCCTCACAGGGATTCCATCCCATCCCTGGCCAACATCATTTTTTTTCATTCATTTGTGGGACTTGGATGTTGCTGGCTGGCCAGCATTGATAGCTCATCTCTATTTGCCCCTGACAAGGTAAGGGTGAGCTGTCTTCTTGAATCGCTGCAGTCCATTTGCTGTTGGTTGACTCACAATGCCAGTATTTTGATACAACGACATGTGAAGGAACAGCAGTATACTTCCAAATCAGCGTGATGAATGGCTTGGGGCGGGGCGGGGTTTGTGGCGGTGGCGGTGGGAGGTGAAACATGCAGGTGTTGTTTGACACAGACGAATTACAACTTTGGTAATCCCTTTGGCCATGCGCTGATTCCTGACACCATGCCCTGACCATAATTAACTTTGAGGAGAAAGTGAGGTCTGCAGATGCTGGGGATCAGAGATGGAAATGTGTTGCTGGAAAAGCGCAGCAGGTCAGGCAGCATCTAGGGAACAGTAGAATCGACGTTTCGGGCATTAGCCCTTCTTCAGGAATAATTAACTTTAACTACTCACTGCTCCAGAATGTACTTCACTGGCTTAACCCATCTGCTGTTTGAATCTTGAGCCGTGAAATACAGACTTAATGATGACAACAATCTGCTTCTGACACTCTCTAGTTGAAACCTGCAGAAACAAATCTGATTCGAGCTCATCTCAAAATCCCATCCGTCTTATATTCCTATGCACGCTATATTGCTATTGTGTCTGGCAATGCCTATATTTGAATATTCTTAAGCACTATAGCTCATCTGTCCATGAAACTTCCCTCAGTCTCTCTGTGTAGATTATCCAATTTCCTGCCGGTTGTTTATATTTAACCTGGTTTCCTTCAAGTGCATTTTCTCTCAATGACTTTCACATTCAACCACCCCAAATGCACGCCTCCCCCACCACGCACACCAGCACGCACACGCACCCCTTATACAGGTACAATGAAGATAGAAATCTTCCCCTACTGTATGTATTTGATATATTCATCGTTCCCATATGATAGTAATGTTAGCAATACTCGTCATGCTCGCCAGATAATCCAGATTACTGAGCAATACAATAGCATGGCCTGCAGAGCTCACGTTCGTCCATCACTTTGTCCCAGTTGATGTTGCTTTAAGTGGTCTGCGAAGCCGATTCAAAATTTGATGAAACAAACCATTTCAACTGATTTGAATAAACCTTTATTTCATGTTCACATTCTTGTAATTTTGCTCTCTAAGGGTTCAATCCAACAGTTAATCCCACTACCCAGTCTTTTTCTATATATTTCCACAACACGATCTCAGTTAATTAACTGTATGTTTCTGTCTTTAATGTGAATCGTTCTGCCCCTCTGTATCTTCCCTGACCTTGGTTTTTGGCTCCCTCGTGTTTCGAGTGCTGGCATTGTGGAGTTCAGAAACAATGAATTGGTGCGTGCCAGGCTTCTGTTCACTTCCCGGTGTATCCCATATGGTGCTCATGGACGAGGCTAGGGTGGTGCGTGTCGGGCTGTTGTTCACTTGCCGGCGTATCCCATATGGTGCTCCATGGACGGGGGACGGTGGTGTGTGTCAGGCTGTTGTTCACTTCCCGGTGTATCCCATATGGTGCTCCATGGACGGGGGACGGTGGTGTGTGTCAGGCTGTTGTTCACTTCCCGGTGTATCCCATATGGTGCTCCATGGACGGTGGTAGGGTGGTGTGTGTCAGGCTGTTGTTCACTTCCCGGTGTATCCCATATGGTGCTCCATGGATGGGGGAGGGTGGTGTGTGTCAGGCTGCTGTTCACTTCCCGGTGTATCCCATATGGTGCTCCATGGACGGTGGGAGGGTGGTGCGTGTCGGGCTGTTGTTCACTTCCCAGTGTGTCCCATGTGGTGCTCCATGTTGGAAAGGGGTGTGTGTATTGAGCTGTTGTTCACTTCCCAGTGTATCCCATGTGCTGCTCCATTTTGGAAAGGGGTGTGTGTGTCTGGCTGTTGTCACTTCCCGGTGTATCCCATGTGGTGTTCCATGTTCGAAAGGGGTATCTGTGTCGTGCTGATGTCCACTTCCCGGTGTATCCCATGTGCTGCTCCATGTTGGATAGGGTTTTCAGCAGCTTCGACTCACGTCTTTGAAACTTGATCTGCGCCTGTCCACTGAATGTCTGACTTCTGTGTTTGTCTCTTTGAGCTGATCGTGTGGTCAGTATTACGAGGAAGCCCGTTGAGTATTATTGTAAAGGACCAGGCACCCAACATCTCTGACAATGCTGTCACTTAAAATAAAGGTTATTTGCTCCTTTTCTTTGAAGAGAGATCTTAAAGGCCGAACTGCCTCCTGAAAATGGCTGAAGTAAACAACGTAGGAGGCGTTTAGGGTTTTTTTTTATATAAATAATGATAACAATGTTCAGCTCACACAGAGCAGACTTTACAGTTTTTCTGAGCTGTAACAATCACCAGGTTCGCGGGCTGGGGGAAGGGCTGGATGCTTCAGTAATTGGTCCCGAGCTGCTATTCTCTCTGAGATCTGTCCTTATGCTGTTTCCTCCTGGATTGGAGAACTGCATGCACGACTGACTGACCTTGGATGTGTCTTTTTGCCAAGGGATGAGATTATGGGATGGTCATACATTGGAACAGTTCATTAGTGGAAGGTATATGTCTATTGTTCTGTTAAGATTTCCAGTAGTTGTTATTCTACGTACCTCTTCTTTTTGCATGTATTTTTATTTGAGTGTTTAAATCAATTGTGTTTTGCTTTAAGTTGAGTGGTTTGAATAGCTGCATCACATCTGGAATACCCATTTCACATCTTCCTTTACTATAAGACAAAGTTGGCGTCCAGGCTGCCATCTTAAGGCAGTTTGGTCTGGTCCATAGCAAAGTGGGGACTCTTGTCTGTTTCGAAATCGATAATTCCAAATTGGGTTCAGGTTCTGAATCCCTACAGTGTGGTATCAGGCCATTTGTCCCAACAAGTCCACACCAATCCACCGAAGAGTAACCCACCAAGACCCATTCCCCTATCCTATTATTCCACACTTACCCCTGACTAATGCACCTAACCTACACATCCCTGAACAGTATGGACAATTCAACATGGCCAATTCACCTAACCTGCACATCTTTGGACTGTGGGAGGAAAACTGAGCACCAAGAGGAAACCCACGTGGGGAGGGGGAGAATGTGCATAGGGAGATTGTTGGGCTCAAAGGCGGCGTTTGGTAGTTGTTTGTGCCTTTTGTTCCGTACGTTGAATTCGGATGGTTTGAACAGTGCTTTGCAAAGTAATGGTTCTTTCTGTCTCTAAGAGTTCTCTGGGTGTGAAAAAAGTGAAGTTGGAGATTTTACAAAAGGTGAGCAAGGCAATTTTTTTTATATGGAATTGGCAGACAAGATGTAGTTGGGTTTGTGTTTGTGAGAATTTGAGATAATTTCAGCTATAGCTTGGCGTTTGAATTTTGGTGGAACGCCATCAGAGTCTTTGGAAATGGTTGGAATTCAATTGCAGATGAGGCAGCTTGAGCACAAAAAGGAATTAAAACAATTTGAAATTTGATTTTAAGTAGAATTAAAAGAAAAGGAGAGGAAGAAGAAATACAGAAAAAGAACGAAGAAAAGCAGGAATAGAGAGAGTTTCAACTTCAAAAAATAGCAATTAGGAAAGTCGACTTAGCAGGGTGGAGATGAAGTTAGTCGGTAGGCTGAATGAGGACGATAGTGAGGATGAGCAACTCTATAGTAGCCAATGATCTGATGGGGATCTATTTAAATACATCCAGGCATTATAAAAAATTTGATGAGAAGGATGCAGAAGCCTTTTTAATTTCATTTGAGAAAGTTGCTAAACGGATGCAGTGGCCAGTGACCAAGCGGATTTAGTTGATCCAAACAAAGCTGGTAAGTATAAGGAGTGAGATAGTTGTATCCCTATCGGAAGTGCTATCTGGTCAGTATGAGGGGATGAAGAAAGCCATCTGAAATGCATATGAGCTTGTGCCTGAAGCCTACAGACAGTGTTTCAGGAATCTAAAACAGCATGCCTGGTTAAATGTATATTGAGTTTGAAAGAATCAAACAAATTAATTTTGAAAGGTGGATACGTGTATTAAAAACAAAACAACCTATGAAACTGTTAGAGAGATTCTTACTTTGGAGGAGTTCAAACATTCACTTCCTGCTGTCATGAGAAATCGTGTGGAAGAGCAGAGAGTTAAAATGGCATGATTAGAACCTGAAACGGCTAATGGTTAGGAATTGGTCCATAAATCAAAGGTTTGCTTCCATGAGGGATGGAGAAGAATGTGCAAGATCTTAAAATATATACCTGTGAGAGTAAGGTTTACTGGCCTGGGCCAGGAATAGCAGGTAAAGGTACATTGAGCGGTACAGAAGCATGGAAATCTTGTAAGCTGAGACATGAGGAGACATTTCATTGAGAAGGACTAATGGAGAGATGAGATTTGCTCCATTATGTAATGTGTGGGTGGAGTTTCCGATTAAACTATCAACAGAAATATTTCACAATTGGGCCTTGAGATTGGCGTTGACGTCACAACATCTCAGAATTTAACTTGCAAATAATGTGCCTGAAACAAATCTACATACGATCATAATTCCTAAGGTGAAATTTAGGGAGAAAACGTCCGGGTTATTCAGATAGAGGTTATTATTGTTGCCATTCAATTTGGAAATTATACAAGTGACAGGACGAGAAACCATACTTGCTGTCAAGTTGTCGAGACTTGGATGAAGAAAGACAGAGGTGTTCTGTGGCCAGAGTAAACAGACTGAAATAGAATGGAGTTGTGAATGTTTGCATGCTTAGTGTCAATACAATATATATGCATTGTAGTCTACTGAAACAGTAAGAATAAGGAGTTTAAAATGAAGTCACCTTTGCATATTGATTGTTCTTTTTTTTCAAAGGCGGAGTTGTGACAATACTATCATTTTAAAAAGGTTATTTTCTCTGGGTTTTTTTGAAGAGAGGTCTTAAAGGCAGAGGTGCCGAACTGCCCACTACAAACGTCTGAAGTCAATAAATGAGGAGGCCTTTAGGATTTATTAAAATGGTTGGAACAACGGAAGGGCAGCGTCCAGCTCTCACACGCCAGGTTTTCTCATTTTGTTTTAGCTGCAGTATTCAGAAGCTGTTCGGGGTCCCATAAGGGTTGGAAGCTTCAATATATGATCCCTAGCTCCTATTCTCTCTGAGCTCTCTTCTTATATTGTATCTTTCTGGATTGGAAAACTACATGTAAGAATCTTCATCTGAGTTTTTCTTTGTGCCAAGCGTGTGTACCAAGGTATTGTTTGCGTAAGTGGTCCAACACACAAGGTATCCCAAATTGTTCTTTTCTTTCATTGTATTTTAACTAAATAATTTGCATAGATGATATTTTGCTTCACACTTCATATCTACGGTTAAAATAAGGAAAGGTTTGGGTAACATTCGTAAAATATTTTACGGAGATCTCATCTGATGCATAACTCTCGTAGCTCAGGGGCTTCTGACTCTCTCCTGTTATTGAAAATTTAGTTGAGGGGCTGGGGATGGTTTGCTGGAGGGTGTGCTGTGAGCTGCCTCAGACATTTCGGGAGACTGGAGGATTTGGTGACCCAACTCTGGATGGAGCATGGGGACTGCATTTACAACATCTGGGTCTGTAACATGAACACCAAGTGCAGCAGAGGCTGCAGAGAGGGGAAGCTCTGAAACCTTGGATTGAGTGTGTGTGGGGAAAGGGATCTGCTCTATCCACCCCGGGTTTTCCAAGACCAGCTTCCCAAGCTGAAATTAACCCAGGAGCAGAGTGTGAGGAGATCCTGATTGAACAAGGAGCTGGTCACACAGCAGCTTCTAAAACATGACCTGCAGCTTGACATCAAGGGTAGGACGGTGCTGCCAGTGGCTGTTAGGGTCATTGTTTCAGTCCACTTCTATGATCCGGAACTTTCCTGGCAAAACTGGGTGACATATCCATAATTTCCCAGTATTCCGACATCAGTGTCACCATTCAGAGACGGAGGATATATATGGTGGATGAGGTGAATACAATGTTTTATCCCTCAGCAGAGAACTGCCGAGCGTATCCTTGTTTTCCCAGTAAAGCGGGATTCCCAATGATGTACATGGCTCTGCAGGTCCCCATGTCATTGATGAGATGGAAGGGAACTGAAGGACATCTCATTCCATTAATGTTACACTCCGCCCATGCACAGTACATAATGTTGGTGAATACCCACTGTCCTAGCAACAGCCACAGCCTCTTCATTCAGAAGCTGTCAGATCATCCCTTCATCATCGGTCTCCATGTAGAAAGAAATGAATGTATCTTAAAGGCCATCCCCTTGCTACACGTTTCAAAACACTGTCCTCACTGCCAACCGACATCAAAATATCCGGTATGTAGTGAGAGCCCCCGGCCCCTGGGAATGTCACGAAGCAGACCATCAGAGAGATGGAGCAAAACCTCCCATGTCTGAACTGGTCTGAGTGAACTCCCCAATGCACAGTATTACTAAGCCCTGTCATCGCGCTCTATTTCAGTAACATACTCCCTTCCATTCTTCCTGTAAATGTAATGTCAGATTATATCATATATTCCCCCTGTCTCTCTTGATAATTTAATGTCTTATTTATCACAGAGTCATCACCAAACGTAGTTACAGTACATCTGTTGCATACTCCTGATCATTGATATAGGTTGCAAAAAGCAGTGGTCACTGTGTGACTTCACTGTGTGACAAACTGATTTAGACTGATTTATCTGGAGTGCCTGCTTCCTGTTTGATAACCAGTTCTCCCCCCATTCCTGTGTAACACATTCGAAGGGCTAAATAAGAACAAGGAACATCAGTCAGTAATTCAGCCGCTCCAGCCTGCTCCACCACTGAATACCATCATGGATGCTGTCATTGCGGACTCTGTTCCACTTTCCTGCCGATCTCCATCCTGAAACTCTAGTCTGTGGTTGTAGATTGCTGCACATGAAAAAACACCCACTCCATATCTACACTGTCATTACTTTTAGCATTTTACAGACCTTAAAGCAGATCGCCATTATCTATTATAAACATGAGACTATAAACCTGAACTGCTCAAACTCTTTTCATTAGACAAAGCCCTCATGTCTGGAATCAATCTAATGAACCCCTTCTGAATTACCTCCAATGCAAATACTTCCTTCCGCAAATCAGGACACCCAAACTCTACTCCAGTTGCAGTGTCGCTAATGTCTTGCATAGCTACTTCAACTCTCCCTACCTTTCTACTCGATCCTTTTACAAATAAAAACTGAAGGTACGCTTGCCTTTCCCATTACTTGCTGTAGCTGCATGCAGGTTTTCTGTGAAATGCACGTGAATACACAGACCCCTCTGCG
This sequence comes from Chiloscyllium plagiosum, assembly GCF_037043375.1. NCBI lineage: Eukaryota > Metazoa > Chordata > Chondrichthyes > Orectolobiformes > Hemiscylliidae > Chiloscyllium > Chiloscyllium plagiosum. The sequence goes on from NW_028270151.1 coordinate 94,210,330, forward strand.
CCTGAGCACTTTGAAGTTTCTCTCCACTCAGATAATAATTTGCCTTTCTATTTCGCTGGCTAAATTGGATAATCTCATAGTCATCCATTTTAATTTTCAGTGCCAAGTGTTAGCCCATTCACCAAAACTATCCATATTCATTTTTAAACCTCTTACATCCTCATTCCGAAGTAATTTCCCACCGTTGTCAGTGTTATCTGAAAAATTGGTTATAGTATTTTCTACCCCGTCAACCGAATAATACTATTGATGAAAAAAAGTTAAGGCATGCGTGCTGAAATCTGTGGCACCCCACAAGGTACATTTGCAAGAAGAAAATGACACATTTATTCCATCTGACTGCATTTTGTTGGTTCACTAATCCTCCATCCAAGTTACTAAATTACTCCTAAACCCATGTTGTCTGGTCTTACCAATTACTCTTTGGAGAAGCAACATATCCAATCCCTTCTGTAAGAGCAGATATATTCCATCTCCAGGATTGCCACGAACCAGCGTGTTTGTAACATCTTTCGATAACTCAAGCAAATAATTCAAACACGATTTAGCCTTCGTAAAACCATGTTGACTCTGATGGATTGTGGTTTAACTTTGCAAATGTCCTGAACAATGGACTCTAACAATTTGCCTCAAATTGCAATAGTTAATTTTACACTTTAGTCCCTAATGTATACCATTATTACAAGCTTTTCCCTTTCGAAAACCTTTACGTTTTCTTTGAATTCCTGTTTAACAGGCACAAGGCTGTAAGAGATCTGCTCCAATTGCTGTGTAAGAGGCATGTGTCGGTGAATGTACTCATCATCCTGCTGGTGTACAAACTCGATGGGCTGATGTCTTTCTGGTGTTCCTATGTTGTCATCTCCAAGGCTAGAATGGCCTTCTCCTGTTGATGTGTTAGAGGGTTGGAGGATTATGGAATTGATATGGCTTTTGACGGAAACGTCGATTTTCCTGCTCCTCGGATGCTGCCTGACCTGTTGTGCTTTTCAAGCATCACTCTGATCAAAACGCAGGGAATAGACAGCATTGTTGAAAGATTATTGTCCTTCTCTACTCTATCAGCATAACGGGAGATCTGGAGAAAATATCACAATAAAGCTTGAGAAGAGTATAAGTAACGTGGTGAGATGATTTCTACCATTAATCTCTCCAGAACCCACTTCACTAAGATTTCACTGAATCATATGAGGTGGAGCTCAGAAATAGGAAGGTGGACCAAACATTGATGGGAGTTATATATCAAAGTGAAAGCTGCAATACATAAATTGGGCATGTTATAAAACAGGAAATGGGATATATATGTTTATGTGTACTGCATCAATAATGTACGGTTTAAATTATATCTGAGCTGTGCCAACCAACTGAATGCTAATGCTGGGAAAAATGGATTTCATGAGCACGTGTGAGATGGAATGCATTAACATTATTTCGAGCACCGAGTTCGAGATCAGGTTATTTAGGAATAGGTGTTGGATGATCAGAAGAGCTAATTGAAAACTTTGCTGTAAAGGACCTTTTGGGAACAGTGACCGCAACTTTTTATTTGAGATTCGATTCCCCACCTAATGGAAACAGGCCCTTCGGACCAGCAAGTCTACATCAACCCTCCAAAGAGAAATCCACGCAGATCGGTTTCCCTCTGAGTAATGCACCTACCGCTATGGGCAGTTTAGAATGACCAATTCACCTGGCCTGCACATCTTTGGACTGTGGGAGGAAACTGGAGCACCCGGAGGAAACCCTCACAGAGGCGGGGAGAATGTCCAAACTCTACACAGACCGTCGCCCGTGGCTGGAATTAAACAGGGGTCCCTGTTATTGTGAGGGAGGCAGTGCTAGAAAATGAGTCACGGTGCTGCCTCTATTGGTTTTCTTTTATGCTGTTTGCTATTTGAAGTAACGGTTATGAATCTGAGTCAGGCAAGCCATGAAGGTGCGAGGAGAAGGTGGAGACTGCAGATGTTGGAGATCAGAGTCGAAATCATGTGGTGCTAGAAAAGCACAGCCGGTCAGCCAACATATACGTAGCATGAGAATCGATGTTTTGGGCAGAATCCCTTCATCAGGAATGAAGATTGTGGGCCAAGGGACTGAGAGATAAATGGGTGGGGTGTGTTTAGGGGGCACGTAGCCAGGAATTTGATAGGTAGATAGAGGAGGGGTTGAAAGTGATCGGTGATGAAGGGAGACAGAACGTTTTATCTCCTGCATCCATTCAACCCGATGTGGTCTCCTCAATGTCGGCGAGACAGAACATCAATTTGTGGATCGTTTCAGAGACCAGCTCTGCTACAGTTACACTAACCAACTTCACCACCTTGTGGCTGAACACTTTAACTCCCCCACCCACTCCAAAGAGGACATGCAGGTACTGGGCCTCCTCCATCGCCAAACCCTAACCACCTGATGCAGGGAGGAAGTACGCCTCTTCGTACGCCATCGGACTCTCCAACCTTAGGGGATCAATGTGGATTTCGCCAGTTTCCCCATTTCCCCTCCTCCCACCTTATCCCAGTCCAATTTTCCAACTCAGCACCGCCCTCTTGAATGTTCATGTATGTCCATCTTCCTTTCCAGCGATCCACTCGACCCTCCTCTCGACCTTTCACTTTCACAATCCCCTCCCTGCATCCCCACATTTACCTATTAGATCAAAGGAAGCAGCTTAGAAAAATGCCAAGTATTGTAGTCAGCCAGTGGATTCAGAGTGATTTAGGACACAGCAAAGGAGGACAAAGAAACAGAGAAAAAAATCCAAAAAAGAAAAAGCATGCCAGCAAAAAAACAACGTAAAAACTGCTAAAAGCTTCTATCAATGTATGAAGGGCCTGTGCCCGAAACGTCAAGTCTCCTGTTCCCTGGATACTGCCTGACCTGCTGTGCTGTTCCAGCAATAAAGTTTCAACTTTGATCTCCAGCATCTGCAGACCTCACTTTCTCATCAATGTATGAAACAGCAATATAAACAAGGTCAAGTGTGGAACAGTGAGTGTGCGGACAGGATAATTTATTGTAGAGAACAGAGACATTACAGGGAACAGAAAGAGTTTCTTTGTGCCTGTCTTCATGGAAGAATTATATCCAGAAATTCTCCCAGAAATACCAAGTGACCAATGGACTTGTGTAAGTAAAGTCTAAGATCATTCATATCTGTGATGAGGTCATATTTGAAAGGACAGCTAGATTGAGTGTTGATAAATCTGACAGACCAGGTTTACTTCATACATACATTTCAGTGGAAGAAGTAATAGTCATATTGTTTGGATTACGGATTTTCACAATATTTTCTAACACATTCCCGAAAGCCAGGTAGCCAATCGGGATAAGGGACATTATAAATATTATCCGCTAGTTTAAGTAAGGATGAAGATGGATAGTGGTGAACTACAGACCAGTACCTTGTCATCCGCAGTCGGGTGTCTGTTGGACTCGATTTCAAAGAACATGCTACTAGATATATAGAAGGTAATGGGAAAACTGGGGAGTGTGATAATGCATCGATGAAAGGAAAACCAAAAGTTGCAAACATTTTTTTGGAATGGTTTGAAGATAATTCTTGTCGACATTAGCACTGAGGAACCAATGCATAATGTCCAGTTGGATATTCAGGAGCATTTTTTAAGAACTAACATCATCAGAAAAGTTAAAGCGAAATATATTGTGCAGATGGGACAGTAAAAGTTATTTTTACATTCATGTGAATGTAATTGGAATATAGAAGATGACGTGCACCCGTTGCATAGCGTGTTGCTGAGACAAAACTGAGAGTATTGTGTACTGTTGTGCAGACTCCATCTAAGAAAGAAGATACTGAGTACAGAGTAACTGCAAAAGGCATTCTCCAGATTAATCCCTAAGATGGCAAGATTGTCTGATTGGGAAACTCAGCCTGTGACCTCGAATTTCAAATAATGAGAGGTGATCGTAGTGAATCTTAGAAACTTAGAAACCTAGAGGGGACTGAATAACAGAGGGACATGGAGAAGTGCACGCAGGCATGATTAGGGAGAATCCCATGATATTCTGCACGGACAACAAGTAGAACAGAATAATCAGTGAACAGTTCGTGTCCATTAGAAACCTAGGGGGCAATTTTGCGTGAAGCTGGAGAACATTGAGAGATTGCGACATGACTGCTTCACACCTGTTTTACTTTGGAGAAGGAGGAGACGGGTACAGAATTCGAGAAGATGGAGGGGGGAGCTCTAGAACAGATTGATGTAAAATGCGAGCAGGAATTGGAGGCTTTCGCTGGTAGAAAATTGGACTGATTGCCAGGTCTGACTGAGTTGTTTCACAGGCTGTTGTTGGAGACAAGGGAGGAAAGACCCTGACTGAAAAGTTTAATTAGAATCTGACCATAGGGGAGGTGCCAGAGGACTGGAGAACAGCTAATACGATTCCACTTTAAAGTAATGATGGAAGAGATAGACCGGGAACTATAGACAAGCAAGTATTAGATCACTGTTCGGGAAATTACTGGAGAAAATAGGGAAGGAGAAAATTGAACTCCAATCAGTGTGGCAAGGCTTAAGCAGGGATAATAATCAGAATTTTGTCAGAGGGAAGTCACACCTACCGTATGTGAATTAGTTCGAGGAGGTCGCTTAATATGTTTTGCAGCAAGGCCTTTGACAAAGTTCCACATTGGGAAATGAAAAATAAAGTAAAATCTAATGCAATCAAGGATAACTTGACAAGTTACAACGAAAATTGTCTCAGTAGCAGGAGTCATAGGGTGGTGAGAGAAGGCTATTTGTGTGACTGGAGACCAGTGTCCCTGGTGTACCACAGGGATTGGTGCTGTATCCCTTATTGTTTGTGGTATTCATAAATGGTCCAGATGTGAATGGAGGGGGGTGGGTGATGGGGGTGGGGGTTGTGATAGGTAAGTATGTGTTTGTCTAGTTGGTTTGTAGTGAGGAGAAATGTCTTATGTTACAAAAAGATACACATAGATTGGTCAGATGGGCAGATCAATGGCGGATGGAACGCAAACCTAATAATTATAATGAGATACACTTTGGAAGAAGGAACTAAACAGGGAGGATTCAATGAATGGCAGTACACAAGGGAAGCTCAGAGGGTGCTTCTGCACGCATCCCTGTATGCGACTGGACAGGGTAGTACGTTAGTTAAGAAGTGGATCTTGGGTTTAGCAATTATTAATTGGGGCGTAGATTATAACAGCTATTGAAGGCTTTAGTTAGGCCAAGATGGTGTACTGTGTGTAATTCTGGGAGCCACATTACAGCAAGGACGTGATGGTACTGGAGGGTGTGCTGAGGATATTCACCAGGATGTTCCCTGGGAATGAACATATCAGTTGTGGAGAGTGGGTAGGTAAGCTCGGCTTGTTTGGTTTGGAGCAGAGGAGGTTGCGGGGGATGTGATTCAGAAGGACAGGATGGTGAGGAGTATGGACAGGGTGGATAGACAGCAGCAGTTAATTTAAGTCAGAGGGCCAAGAACAAGGGAGCACACTTTTAAAGTGAAGGGTTTGAGGTTTAGTGAGGATTAAAAGATAGTTATCTTTCACCCAGAGGGTGTTGGGGTCAGGAATATAATTCCTGAGAGGAGAGTTCTCACGGGTATCCTCACAGCCATTAAAAAGTGCTTGGACGAGCAATTGGAAGTGTCATAATATTCCAGGCTATGGGCCTGGTGTAGGAAAGTGGGTCTACTGTACATCGTGCTGTATATCTGACAGTATATATACTCCTGTGAGTGTATGGCTGTGCAAGGTTAGTCATTGAGCAGCCTAAGGCAGGAATTGATGTGTTTCTAAAGAGTATATTCACAAGAGTTATACGAGTTAACTGTGATAGCTTGCCAAATTATGTCAATGTGAAAAGTATGAGAAAACAATTGCAGCTTCCTTACAATCTGAAACCAGAGATTGGGGGACAGGGAAATGTCAGTACAATGAAGCCACTACCTCAGTTCTGTCTTCACAGATCTTTCTATCAATACTAGGAAAACGAAGTCTGGTGTGGAAAATGACATAGTACATGGAACATAGAACATAGTAAGTACATAGTTTTGGAGAAAATGTTGGGAGTGAAAGTAATGGTCATCGACAACACTAATGTGGATATATGAAATGGGAATTATGTTTGAGAAGCAGACTGAGAAATAAATGAAATAGAAGCAATGAAGGTAAAACATTTGCATTGTCAGAAACAAAATTCGTAAAGCTCCAAGCCCAGTTTACAAAATTAAATCTTAGTGGATTGGGGCGAATATATGACCATGTTTCTAGAATGGGACAGCTGGCAGGAAACAGTGAATAGAAATAAACACATTCATGAAGCAATAGCCTGACATTGTATGAAAGGTATGATTCTGTGAGTATTAACATGTCCCAGACACCCCATCAACTTCCCCAGATATCTCCAATCTCACCAGCAGGACAGACACAGGAAGAAGTGGCGGCACAGTGGGATACAGTTGGAAGGGAATTGCTCTGGGAGTCATCACCAGTGCCTCCGTATGCCATGATGACTCATGGCGTTAGTTTACACGTGGGAAAGGAAACCTCCTGCTGATTACCATGTACCAGTCTCTCTCAACTGATGAGTCAGTACTCCTCCATGCTGACCAACATTTGGAGGAAGCACTGAGGGGAGCACGTACGCAAAATGTACTCTGGGTGGGTTTTTTTTAGCGTCCACCAATAAGAGTAGCTAAGCTGCAGCTTACTGATTGAGCTGGCCGGGTCGTAAAGGATATAACTGCTAGACTGGGTCTACGGCAAGTGGTGAAGGAACCAAAAGAGGAAAATACATACTTAACCACTTCCTTACTAATCTGCCATTTGCAGAAGTATCTGTCCATGACAATGTTGTTAAGAGTGACCACCGCCTAGTCATTGTGAAGATAAATTCCCACCTTCACATTGAGAATAACATTCATCATTTTGGGTGGCACTATCACCGTGCTAAATGGGACAGATTTCAAGCAGATCTAGCAGCTCAAATCTGGGTTTCCATAAGGTGCTGTGGGTCAGCAATAGCAGCAGAATTATCCTCCAGCACAACCTCATGGCCTGGCATATTCCCCCTCACAACAATTAGCATCAAACCAGAGGATCAACCTTGGTTCAATGGAGTGTGCAGGAGGGAAGGGGCAGCACCAGGTATACCTGACAACGAGGTGAAGCCACCAACCAGGACAACGTGTGTGCCAAACAGCATCAGCAGTAAGTGATAGACAGAGGTAAGTGATCCCCACAAGCAACGGTTCAGATCTCTGCAGTCCTTTCACTTCTAGTTGAGAATAGTTGTGGACAACTAAACACGTCATTGGAGGAGGAGATTCCACAAGTATCCCCATCCTTAATGATGGAAGAGCCCAGCACTTCAGTGCAAAACATAATGTTCATGCATTCGCAACTATCTTCAGTCAGAAGTGCTGAGTGGATGATCCATCTCGGCCTCCTCTGGTGTTCCACAGCAATTCAGTTACCAGTCATCAGCCAATTTGGATCAGTCCACGCGATATCCAGATTCAGTTGGAGACACGAGATACTCCAAAGGAGACACATGCTGACAACATTCTGGCAATAGTACTGAAAACTTGTGCTGCAGAACTTGTCACTGCCCTAACTAAGTTGTTCCAATATCGTTACAAAAACATGTCCCCGATTACGTGGAAAATTACCCAAGTATTCCTATACAGAAATAGCAGAACAAATCCAATCCGGCCAATTACCAACCTGTCAGTAAAGGGATGGAAGGTGTCAGTGCTTTCAAGCAGCATCTACACAGCAATACCCTGGTCAATGAGGCTCAGTTTGGGCTCCACCAGGGCCACTCAGCTCCTGATTTCATTACCTTGGTTCAAACATGGACAAAAGAGCTGAATTCCAGAAGTGCGGTGAGAATGACAGTCTTTTAAAACAAGGCTGTCTTCAACCAAGTGTGGCATCAAGGGGCCTTAGCAAAACTGGAATCAATGGGTATCAGGGGCAAACTCCCCACTGGTTAGAATCATAACTGACACTTGGGAAGATGGTCATGGTTGATAAAGGTCAGTCAACTCAGCTCCAGGACAAGTCTGTAGGAGTCTCTCGAGTAGTGGCCTCGGCCCAAACATCTACAGGGCTGTTTCATCAATGACCTTCCCTCCATTTTAAGGTCTGAAGTGGGGATGTTCTCCAATGATTGCACCATGTTCGGCAACATTTATGGATCCTCAGATACTGAAGCAGGACATGTCCAAATGCGACAAGATCTGGACAGTATCCAGGCTGACAAGTGGCAAGTAATATTCAGGCCACACAAATGCCAGACCCTGACCATCACCACTAAAATACAATCTACCAACTGGCCCTTGCAATTCAATGGTGTTACCATCACTGAATCCACAGTGGACTGCAGCGGTTCAACAAAGCAGGTCGCCACCACTTTCTCAAGGGCACCTAGGGACAGGCAATAAATGCTGGCCCAGTCAGTCACAAGCAGAATCAGGGAATAGCATTTTAAAAACAAAAATAACAGAGGAGGGTTGCTAAGTTATCATAGGGATCAGTGCTCAGGCCTCAGCTGTTCACAATACCCATTAAACATTTGGTTGCGGGAATCAAATACAATATATCCCAATCTGCTGACAGCACTAAATGATGTTGAATTGTGAGTGGGTGAGGACGTTTGAAAAAAGCGTCAAGGTGATTACGACAAGTGGAGTGAATGGGCAAATACATTGCAGACGGAGAACAAGGTGGTTAGAGGTGACGCTGTGCCCTTTGGTGGGAACAATAGACTGGAAGCCCATCATTTGAAAAGGGATTGTATGAAACATGTTGATCTACAAAGGGACGCATGCTCCATTTTATTGTTTCCTTCTGCGCAGCCCTCCGAGGCCCCTGCAGCGCAGTCAGTTCTGAACCTGGAAGTCAATACTGGGAATGGCATTGGCACGCTGCCCAGTGTATATAGACCCACCCCCGCCCCAAGTAGGGAGCTGTAACATTGAAAATGATCTGTATCTCCTTGTACACCAGTCACTGAAATAAATATTGAAGAAAATAAAGCAGTTAGGAAGATAAATGATGTGCTGACCTTCATTTCAGGGGGATTTGAGTCCAGGATAAGAGTGTCTTACTGCAGCTGTACAGGGCCTAAGTGAGACCCCATCTCGAACATTTTGCAGTGTTGTGTGCAGTTTTGGTCTCTGCACCGAACAAAGGACAAACCTGACATTGAGGCAGAGCAGCAAAAGATGACCAGACCGATCTCTAGAATGACAGGCTTCTTGTGGGAGCAGTGTTTGGGGCGACTGGGCCTGTATTCCATTGGGTTTAGGAAAATGGGTGGAGATCTCTGTGAGATGTATAAAACTCTGACAGGGTGAGACAGATTGGAAACAGGGATGATAATTCCCCCGGCTGTAGTGTGGAAAAGAAGGGGCCACAGTATTAGGTACAGACAGGCCATTCTGCATTGAGATGACAATAAATGTCTGCCCTCAGAGACTGGTGAACTTGGGGAATACACTCGAACCATGACATTGAATATAAATACGGATTTAGAGACAGGAAAGGGATAGTGGGAGAGCAGTAGTACGGTGTGGAAATAAAAGGCCAACCATCATTATATTGAATTGGGGAGCAAACCTGTTGGACCAAAGGGACAGCTGCACTTCCTATTTTACCGCTTCCCTCGGTTAATCACATTAACAGATAAATTCATTGTGTGGGATAAGTGCATTGTGGAGATGTTTGAATATGAACGACTTTGAGGAAGGCTCAATGTGTTGTATAGCCTACTTCATTCGTGATGTTTCTGTGCAGTCTGAGGGAAAACTCTGTAAATGCTGTCACAAGCTCTCAGGTGTTAGGAAGGAGGTCTCTGTATTCGACAGGACTGTGTTTTCCGTTCCTTTACCCTTACTGAGGCAGGGGCTGGGTGTCCTGTCCGGGTTTATCCTTTAAGACCTCGGAGCAGTTTGTTACAATAGAGTGTCTTGCTTGGCCAATTCAGAGACCATTGAAAAGTTTATCACATGTCTGTGTGTCTGGAGTTACATTTAGGCCAGACAAGGAAAGCACGGGAGATTCACTTCCTGAAAGTACATTGGGGAAATAAATTGTTGTGTACAATCAACATTGGCTTCAAGGGCACTATTTCTGACACCAGATTTTGCATCTTAATATCTTGTCATTGTGTATGATTTCCATAGCATTAGCCTGGTCTAGGTTAGTAATCCAGTGACATTTCCACAACAGCACCATCTGCACATGGGGACCTATCGGAAACCACACTGAGCAGGTTATTTCTGTGCTGCTTGACAGCTCTGTCAAAAATATCTCCCACCAATTTGACTGGCGTGATAGGACTGAAGGGGTGGTAAATGGTCAGAATGTACTTATTCTCCTCTTAGGGGACTGGACATAGTTGAGTAATTATCCACATTGCCAGGGAGATGTCAGAGTTGGAGCTGGAATGAAACAGCTTGCCAGGGACACGGCTTGTTGTGCAGCAGAAGTCTTCAATCCTATTGCAAGACTGATGTCAGGGTCCATTGCCTTTGTCATATCTACTGTGTTCAGCTGTTTCTTCATGTCACAAGCAGTAAAGCGAATTGGTTGAAGACTGGCAAAACTGATTCTGTGGCATCATGGTGAGGGTGCGATGGATCATCGATTCCACACTTCTGGCTGAGGATGGTGCAGAAACCACATCCTGGTCTTTTACACTGATGTACAGGACTGTTCAATTATTTAGGATGGGGATATTTTTGGATCCCTTTCCTCCAGTCATTTGTTTAATCGTCCATCACCATTTATAACTCAATGTGGCAGGAGTGCAGAGCTTCGATCACATATGTTGGTCAAGTGTGGTAACTTTAATGCGTTAGCATTAGGTTTAGGTTCACGTGGTTCTGACCCTGACACGTTCACCCACACTCGTCACTGAGCCATATATCGTGTTGATGGTAATGGCAGACTGAGGAGATTATCCCGGGTAAAACGTTACAGGTTGTGGCGAAATTCAGGTCTGCTTCTCCTGCTGCTATGTTCTACAGCACTACATGAATACGCAGTTTTGAGCTGCAATATCTGCAATGCAATTCTGCTGTCTGTCCCTTCGTTCACAACAAGACCCATTCGACCATCAGTCATGTACGTAGTGACCTACTCTGGTTTTCTAATGTGAAAATACTTCCATTTTCATACCCTCATTCTGTTGAGGGTCTCTCCCCGGGTCATGCTTCCAATCTGACACTGCAAAACCAATTAACTGATTTTAATTCAATTGTTTAATTCATCTGAGTAATTTTCCCTTGAGTAATACATCTTCTGTGTTTAATATGAATATCTTTCCCTCTGTTTCTCGCCCTGACCATGATTAAGCGCTCTGTGGTGTCAGTGATGCCAATCTGATGTAGTTTCAGAGCCAATAAATTCTCTGGATTCCCAATAATCTTCACCACTCTGTATGTTTCCTATTTAGGTTTGATACCTTATCACTTATGGCTGCCTTGTCCTCCCATGAGTATGTTTAATCTCCTTTGGGATGAATTTCTGATATCCTCCAAATTTTCCACAGAGATTCCTGCCTTTGCTGCTCCCTGGTCTTTCCTGCTCGACTGCCCTTCCAATCAACTCTGGACAGCTCCTCCCGCATGTCTTTGAAATGACATTGCTCACTTATAATCACATTAAATTGAGAAGAGAGCAATAGATATAAACCGAAAGAATGAGTTTTGAGAGAAGGCACGCGAAGAATAATTGGTAAATTTCTTAACTAGCTACAAGGAGAGAAAGAGAGAGAGAGAATATAGATGAGGAAATGTGAAAAATGAGAAAACTAGATTATTGAAAGAAGTAGATGTACTTTCCTCAATATTTTGGCAATTCCTGTGTGCTGCAGTCCTTTGTATAGTGCATGTACAACAGAGTAATAAGTTCAAATGCTGGGTCTGATGCCAGTACATTTACCTCCAATAATATGACAGACACTAAAATTTGGAAATAACACAGCTGGCCAGTATATTTAATTCCTGGTAGAAAGGGGATTAACTGAAATATGTTGGGACACCAGAAACAAGAATATATTTTTTAAAACACACAACCTAATAAGAATGAGTGATTAGAGTAGAGAATTCCAGAAAGGGAGGGAAAGTTGAGAGAAGGGGAACAAATATATCACTTTAGATGAGCATCAAATAATGTTTTAATGTTTTTTTATAAATTTTATACATCATATGCATCATTTTTCGTTAACTGTGTCCCCGTTGTTCATTTAGAATATTGTGCACATATGGAAAATATTACTTATCTGCACATGCATAGTTTAAACAGTGTATAAAAAACACTTTTCCACCATTGTAATGGTGCTGTTGTGCTTCCAGGATACATGAACACCAACTGGCCATCAAAAGACACGATCCACTATCACTATGTGCATTACATACAGAGAAAGAAGGGCAAAACACTTTGACTGGGGCAACACACACGCATACTAAGACACGCAAGGACCTTCTTAGAGAAATAGTATTCTAACCAGAAGTCCATCAATAAACACATCAATTTAGATCCTATCTACATTCTCTTGTAACAAAAAGAACTAGAAATGACATCACTCACATTAAGAAACCAAGAGCTATAAATAGAGAGGCGGGACATACCACCAGCGCTTCAGCGAGTCAACTTGCAAATATATAAATTGTCATTTTTCATTTATTAATGGAATTTAGGAAATCTCTGCCACTCATGTTTTAACAGATTATGATATGAGGTGAGCTTTTCTGGCTGTGTTGTATTAATGAACAGAGGGATTCGACATTGATGTAATAACAGTTTGGGGCCTTGCCGTGTGGAAGTTGGACAGATTTGGGGTACAAAAGGTCCCAGCAAATATCAGCACATGGCAATTAGAGATCTAAATCTTCAAATAAAACCGGTGGGAAAATTCATTTACTTTTTTTCACTTGTGGTTGGTTAAATTAAAAGGGAGGGAAATGGCTTTTAACATTATTAAAGAGGTTCCCAAATTTGCCAAGGAAGTTTAGAACGACAGAAGAAGGAATATTTTTAGAATTAGCAAATAGGTTGGAATTGGGTTTAACCAGGGAGAAAAGGGAAGCTGAAACTGTAATGGAGTTGGTCAAGCACTTTGGTGTGTCAGAGAAACAGGCAACTGCAGTCGAGTTAGAAAAAACTTAAATTGCAAATATGGCAACTGGAGTTAGAAGATGAAAAAAGGGACGGAAACAGAGAGAGAACAAAGAGAAAGGGAAGGAGAGGAAAAAGAGAGAGAACTTGAAATTCAGAAGTTCGGAATTAGACAAGAAAGTTAATTTAATTGGGTAGAGATGAAGGGAGAACATAGGGATGTATTCTGCTATGTTAGTACATTACCATATTTCGGTGAGAAAAATGTCAAAATCTGTTTTTATTTCATTTGAAACAAAAGGCTCCGCAGATGGCGTGTCCAGTGAACTTGTGGGTAATGCTCCTTCAGACTAAGCTGGTGGGCACAGCTCGTGAGGTATGTGCAGCGCTGTCAGATGAAGGGTCAAGAGATTATGTAGATGTTAAACTGGCTATTTTGAGTGGTTGCGCATTGGTACTAGAAGCATATAGACAGCGGTTCAGAAATATAGAGATGGAACCAGGTCAGACTTATGTTGCGTATGAAAGAGTTAACCAGTCATTTTGATAGATGGGTATAGGCCTTAAAAATGTCGAAGACCTGTGAGGCTCGAAAGAAGATTATTCTGCTGGAGGAGTTTAAAGACTCACTTCCCGAGACGGTAAGAATTCACGTGATGAACAGAAGTTCAACAAGTGAGAAGTGCGGCAGAAATGGCAGGTAAATATGCATTGGTGCATTAGATGAAATTTAGCTTTTGGTAGTATTTTCATCCTGTAAAGGATAGAAATTGGGAGAAGGGGAGATCCGACACGACAAAATAAAGAGTAAAGCACACTGGCAATACCTTTCCACAGGTGAAAAAGAAGCCCAAGGGAGTTGAAAGATGGTGAAAGGCCTCAGGTGTTCTCATTATAAGGGAGTGGATCAAATAAAATTACAATGCTGATTGTTTAAGAAGGGCACTGGGAAAAATTGTTTACCCCAGCTCAGGACAACACTCTCACAGACCTGCAAAGGACCTCTACTGTTCTTCATCCACAGGAGGATCCATAAACTAAACAAACAGTTCTTCCTGGCCATATCGGAAGTTAAAGACAGTAAGTACCAAAAACTTTCATGTACTTACCCCCACACTCCAGATTCCTCAACTGTTCCAGAATCTTCCATCGGCCTCCGAAATCAGTCTGGCGCCATTACACACGCGGCCGCTACATCGCCGGCGGCACAGCTGCCGACGACGACGATGATGACGTCACTTTCGCCCCCACCGACCTCGCAGCCTCCGCGTTCGCCGCCCAAACAACCGCCTCCGCGATCGCCGCCCAGACAACCGCCTCCGCGATCGCCATGAAGACAATCGCCGGCAGATTCGCGACCTCCGCGGCTATGGGGAATAACTCTGTCTCTGTGGTCGCCGCAGCCACTTCCGCCCCCACTGACGTCACTAACCTACACGCCCACAACGCCGCATGTGTCTCCGCCCCCACGCCGATCTCCAAGCCTAACCCCGCCCCCCCGGCGAGTTCCGTCACCACGCCTAACCCCGCCCCTTCGCCGATATCCGACTGCATGCCTAACCCCGCCCCACGCCTATTTCCGTCACCACGTCTAACCCCGCCCCTTCGCCTATCGCCATCACCACGCCCAACCCCGCCACCACGCCGATCCCCGTCCCCGCCCCCAGACCTAACCCCGCCCCCACGCCCAGCTCCAGCCCCACACCAGGTCCGAGCTCCCAGCCCTGCCGTGTTTTCACTATCCCTCCAGACCTACCCCTCTCTGAGGATGAAAGATCAGTCCTCAACAGAGGCCTCACCTTCATTCCCCGACGCTCCCGGATTAATGAGTTCAACACGCGGCGTGACATCGAACAATTCTTCCACTGCCTTCGCCTCCGTGCCTACTTCTTTAACCAAGACTCTCGCCCACCCCTCTGACGACCCCTTCTCACGCCTCCAACACACCCCATCCACTTGGACACCCCGTGCTCGCCTCCTGCCTGCCCTCGACCTCTTCATAGCCAACTGCCGTCGCGATATTAACCGCCACCTGAACTCCCCCACCACTCTCACCCACTCCAACCTCTCACCCTCGGAACGCGCAGCCCTCCACTCCCTCCATTGCAACCCCAACATCACTATCAAACCAGCAGACAAGGGAGGCACAGTAGGAATTTGGCGCACCGACCTCTACAACGCTGAGGCCAAACGCCAGCTCGCAGATACCTCCTCCTACTGTCCCCTTGACCATGACCCCACCCCCCCACCACCAAACCATCATCTCCCAGACCGTCCACAACCTCATCACCTCGGGAGCTCTCCCATTCACTGCCTCCAACCTCATAGTCCGACAACCCCACAACGCCCGCTTCTACCTCCTGCCCAAAATCCACAAACCTGACTGCCCCGGCCGACCCATTGTTTCCGCCTGCTCCTGCCCCACCGAACTCATCTCCGCATACCTTGACACCGTCCTGTCCCCCTTAGTCCAAGAACTCCCCACCTACGTTCGGGACACCACCCACGCCCTCCACCTGCTCCATGATTTTCGCTTCCCCGGTCCCCAACGCCTTATTTTCACCATGGACATCCAGTCCCTGTACACGTCCATCCCCCATCACGAAGGACTCAAAGCCCTCTGCTTCTTTCTTTCCCGCCGTACCGACCAGTACCCTTCCACTGACACCCTCCTTCGACTGACTGAACTGGTCCTCACCCTGAACAACTTCTCTTTCCAATCCTCCCACTTCCTCCAAACGAAAGGAGTAGCCATGGGCACCCTCATGGGCCCCAGCTATGCCTGTCTCTTCGTAGGATATGTGGAACAATCCATCTTCCGCAACTACACTGGCCCCACCCTCAACTTTTCCTCCGCTACATCGATGACTGTATTGGCGCCGCCTTGTGCTCCCACGAGGAGGTTGAACAGCTCATCCACTTCACCAACACCTTCCACCCTGACTTCAAATTCACCTGGATAGTCTCAGATTCCTCCCTCCCCTTCCTCGACCTTTCTATTTCTATCTCAGGCGATCGAATCAACACGGACATCTACTACAAACCGACCGACTCCCACAGCCAACTGGACTACACCTCCACCCATCCTGCCCCCTGTAAAAACGCCATCCCATTCTCCCAATTCCTTCGACTCCGCCGCATCTGCTCCCAGGAGGACCAGTTCCAAAAACGCACAACCCAGATGGCCTCCTTCTTCAAGGACCGCAATTTCCCCCCCGACGTGGTCGACGATGCCCTCCACCGCATCTCTTCCACATCCCGCTCCTCCGCCCTTGAGCCCCGCCCCTCCAACCGCCACCAGGACAGAACCCCACTGGTCCTCACCTACCACCCCACCAATCTCCATGTACAGCACATCATCCACCGTCATTTCCGCCACCTCCAAACGGACCCCACCACAAAGGATATATTTCCCTCCGCTCCCCTATCAGCATTCCGTGAAGACCACTCCCTCGTCAGATCCACACCCCCCACCAACCCAACCTCCACTCCCGGCACCTTCCCCTGCAACCGCAGGAAGTGCAAGACTTGCGCCCACACCTCCGCCCTCACCTCCCTCCAAGGCCCCAAAGGAAACTTCCATATCCGCCAGAGATTCACCTGCACCTCCACACACATCATCTATTGCATCCTCTGCACCCGATGTGCCCTCCTCTATATTGGGGAGACAGGCCGGCTACTTGCGGAGCGTTTCAGAGAACACCTCTGGGACACCCGGACCAACCAACCCAACCACCCTGTGGCTCAACATTTCAATTCCCCCTCCCACTCCACCAAGGATATGCAGGTCTTTGGACTCCTCCATCGTCAGACCACAACAAAACGACGGTTGGAGGAAGAACGTCTCATCTTCCGCCTAGGAACCCTCCAACCACAAGGGATGAACTCGGATTTCACCAGTTTCCTCATTTCCCCTCCCCCACCCTGTCTCAGTCAAATCCATCGAATTCAGCACCGCCTTCCTAACCTGCAATCTTCTTCCCGACCTCTCCGACCCCACCCCAATCTGACCTATCACCCTCACCTTGACCTCTTTCCACCTATCACTTTTCCGACGCCTCTCCCCCAAGTCCCTCCTCCATACCTTTTATCTTAGCCTGATAGGCAAACTTCCCTCATTCCTGAAGAAGGGCTTATACCCGAAACATCGATTCTCCTCTTCCCTGGATGCTGCCTGACCTGCTGCGCTTTTCCAGCAACACATTTCCAGCTCTGATCTCCAGCATCTGCAGACCTCACTATCTCCTCAAAGATTTTCACTGCAGTAAGCTGGGACACACAGTGCTGGGCGTTGAAGGAAGACACTTTGGAAAAAGATGTGTAGAAGAGGTTCAGCCAGTGGCATCAGTGAAACTGGTAAAGGAGACCCCAAGTGGAGCCGATGAGCTGCAGGAGAGTGTACAACCGAGGAAGGGGCTGGATGTGGAGTCAGTGCCTGACCTCTACAAAGAATCTGCCTCTATGGATGAAGTTTACTTAGAAAGAACAGGGGGAGAAGGGCAAGAAGTTATAATTTGGTGAGATATGGAATCTGCTCAGTCTCTAAAAGTTGAGAAGTGGGGCACTGGAAAAGCACAACAGATCAGGTAGCATCTGAAGAGCAGGACAATCGACACATCAGGCATAAACCCATCGTCACGAATGTAGCGGGGGGACAAGGGGGCTGAAAGGTAAATAGGAGGGTAAAGTTGGGCTGGGGGAAGGGTCACTGGGAGGGCGATAGGAAGTTGTAGGTGGGAGTGATAGTGACATGTCGGAGGGGATAGTGGAGTGTATAGGTGGGAAGGAAGATGGACAATTAAGACTGTGCAAGAGGGCGGTGCTAAGTTCAATGGTTGGATCTGTGATGAGATTGGGCGAGGGGAGATTTGGAAATTGGTGAAGTTGATGTTGATGCCTTATAGTTATAGGGGTTCCAGATGTCCTACCACCTATCCACTTCACCCTCCCCTCCAACCGATCACCATCACCCCCCACTGGCATCTACCTATCACCTTCCAATCTACCTACCACCCAGCTCCACCACCCTCCTATTTATTTCTCAACCCCTTCCCCTCCCTTACACCCCACTTTCCTGATGAAGGACTTGTGCCTGAAATGTCAACTCTCCTGCCCCTCGGATGCTGCCTGACCTGCTGTGCTTTTCCAGCCCCACAGTTTTCCGCTCTGATCTCCAGCATCTGCAGTCCTCACTTTCTCTCGGCCTCCAATAGTACGACATGGAAGTATTTTCACTTTTTCTGACATGTTTCTCAAGAGCGCGATAATTTGTGGAATGAGGACAGTAATTAAGCATTCCCTTGTGTAACATCAGGTTGGAGTGCCAAATCAAGATTAGGGAAGTAACAGTGAGAGTGAGTGACAGTGTGTCAGTTCCAGGATTACAGTTTGTTCTTGGGAACGATTTAGCAGGATCCAAGGTGGGAGAGGCACCCCTGTGGTGGAGACGTCAAAGGAAGACTAGTGAATTGGGGAGTTAAAAAAATACCCAGGATATTTTTCAGACTGTGTCGTAACAAGATCCCACTGTCATAAGTTACAGCAGGAAAGGAAAACCAAAGATAAAGACAAACGATCTGATGTTGAGTTAACTGACACCCTATTTGATGTAACTGTGCAGGAAACAAAACCTGAACAGGCAGAGGGTCAGGCAGAGGGGTTTAGTTCCGAAAGGCTAATGGACTTACAACAGATATATTGCAAAATACACGTACACACACTCAGAAAAGGAATCCGAATATATTGTTGAATGTTATTAAGTTAAATATAGAATCTAAAATTAAAATGGAGACCACAACAGGTTAGTGCAGAAGGGAAATGGGCCGAAGTGCACCAGATTGTGTTAGCAGTAATATACAGTGTTATGGGTAGTACATAAACAACTTGTGGGAGGTCACCTAGGTGTATTGAAGACTCAGGCCAAGGTACAGAAGCATTTCTAGTGGCTTGGAATGCACAAGGACGTGGTTAATTTTTGATGTACATATCGTACATACCAAGTGGTAGGTCAGTCACAGGCAGTAATAAAACCAGCAGCTTTGTTGGCAATTCCTGCATTCGAAGAACCTTTCACATGGATTATGGTTAATTGTGTAGCTCCCCTTTCTGAAGTAAAAGTGGAAACCAATATTTGGTGAAGATAATGGATGTGTCTACCAGATTTCCAGAGGCATTTCCATTACGGAGTGTTAAGGCAAAAAGGGAGGTAGACGAGTTGGTAGCTTTTTTTACTCGCTGTGGGCTACACAGAGAGATTCAGTCAGACCAAGGGTCTCATTTTACCGCTCAGCTGTTTTAGGAAGCCATGGACCGAAGTTGGAGATCTCTGACTTGGATTACGTATGTGAGGTGAGGGAGAGATTAGATGGAGTAGGTGAGTTAACTAAACAGCACCTGAAGTGGACACAGTATAGAATGAAGCAGGTGGCAGATAAAAACTCTGAAACTTTGACGATTTCCCGTGGGGATGACGTATTAGTATTGCCAGCAGTGGTAGGAAATCCCTTCAAAGTTTTAGTGTCCCCTTTCAAATTAAAAAGAATGTGTCACTTAAACTATCTGGTAAAGATACTGGATATGACAAAAACGTTATCGAGTATGTCATGTGAATGAATAATGCACAAGCCGCATTTAAGACTCAGGAACAGAGTTTTAGCCAGATGAACAAATTGTGCAGTTTATCTGTATTATATAGTGTCTTTAGCAAGTGATATTAAAGCTTACATGTTACAGTTGGCAGAGCATGTTGAACGATTACAAGAAGCAAACTTGTTAATAAACTTAAAGAAAACAGAATTCGGGAAGGCAGAGGTGACGTTCTTGGGACATTACATTGGCCATGGAAGGTTGACCCCATGGAACACAAAGACGAAGGGCTTTGAGGAATTTCCACGACAATCCTCCAAGAAAGAGGCGCTTCGGTTTTTGGAACTGAGTGGATTCTATCGGAAGTTTGTTCCAAACTTCAGCAGCGTATTGGCACCACTGATGGATTTATTAAAGAAGAAAACAGAATTGTAGTGGACAGAACAATGCCAGGAGACATTTGAGAATTTTAAAGCAGGATTAATCACCGCACCAGTTTTAGCTGCACCAAACATTTTGAAAACCTTTGAAAGTTGTGTTTGATGCTCGGGATACATGGCTCGGAGATGTATCAATACAGAAAGATGATGATGGAATTGAATGGCTAATTGTCTACTTGGCGAAAAAACTCAATATCCACCAGAAAAAAAACATCTCCATTATTGAAAAAGAATGATTGAGTTTCATACTGGACTGACAATATTTTAATGTTTATATGACAAACAAACTGTCGGAGACAATTGTGGACAACAATGTCAAGCCTCTCGCAGTTTTTGGAATATTTAAAGACCAGAATATGAGGGCACGGTGGCACAGTGGTTGTGGGCGGCACGGTGGCACAGTGGTTGTGGGCGGCACGGTGGCACAGTGGTTAGCACTGCTGCCTCACAGCGCCAGAGACCCGGGTTCAATTCCCGCCTCAGGCGACTGACTGTGTGGAGTTTGCACATTCTCCCCGTGTCGGCGTGGATTTCCTCCCACAGTCCAAAGATGTGCAGGGTCAGGTGAATTGGCCATACTAAATTGCCCGTAGTGTTCGGTAAGGAGTAAATGTAGGGGTATGGGTGGGTTTCGCTTCGGCGGGTCGGTGTGGACTTGTTGGGCCGAAGGGCCTGTTTCCACACTGTAATCTAATCTAATCTAATTAATGGTCTCATTAATTAGATTAATTAGATTAATTAGATGATATCATCATCATTGATGTCTCATGTTACCAACTTTAAACTGACAAAATGTACATGGCTCTGGGTCCTAAAAATGTGAAAGCAGATGTGTTATTGCGGATTTAATGGAAATAATGTAGATAAGAATTGACTTATTCCAGTGTTATATATGTGTGCAGAATTAATATGAATGGTATAACTGAGATTAATACTTTTGTATTTCATAATAATGAGATTATGAATTCGAGAAAAAGATATGAAGCTTTCATTTCATTCCAATGGTTCTTTATTTTCCTGAAGGGTAACGGTGTTATGAAGCCGAAAGCATGTCCGGTCACTTTAAGATAGAACGGGTTTTGCTGAATGGAAAGTACAGCCACAGATGCCAGCTAAAGGTCAGACTGTTCCACATGTCACCATAAGCTAGGAAATGGATACCTGAGTTTTGGTTGCTGTTTTGACAGCATTGAAATACAACCAAAGAGTTTATATAATCTCAGGAAACCAGAAGCCAACGGAATTTGAATATTATTGTTTGGACACCTGGAAAGCAATCAAATTATGAGAATTATTGTATCATGGGGAGTATATAAACCCAGCACTTTGAACACAAGAAGGAGAGGTACTGCCATCCAACAGCAGAGTAACTGCTGTAGAGCAGGAGTGCTAACTGGCCATCTCAAACACTCTCTATCAAAGATACATGTTCATTCAAAACCTCCTTGCAGTAAAAAAAAGACAAGACCCAGGGAGATCAGCAGCTGGAAGAGTGAACACAGAGGGGAAGATAGAGACTGTGTGGTCTTGAGATTGTAATGTTTAATATGTGAGTTCTTGGAACAACATATTTTTATACAGTTGGAGTCAGATAGCAAGTAGTTAAGAAAAGAGGAGCTAGTATTTGTGAATTGTTGTTGTTTAGTGTCCCCTATTTATGTTAAGAAACTAATTTGTTATTTTTGTTTAAGTATTGGAATTTAGGAGATCTGTGTCACTCATATATTAACAGATTACGAGGTGAGGGGAGCTATTCTGAGTGTTTGGTTTTAATTAACAGAGTGGTTCGTCTCTATCTTGTAAATGTCCATCCACTCTAACCCCATTTCCCTGCAGTGGGCCCAAATCCTTCTAGTCCTTTCTTATCCGCATATTAATCCAAATGCTTTTGAAATGTTGTTAATGTACCCCCTCAACAACATCTGCTGGCAGCTCATGCACGTACCAGCCGTCTGTGTGAAGAAGAAACCCCTCAGGTCCCATTTATTCATTCCCCTTTAACCTTAGACGAATCCCCTCTCGTCTTTGAAACTCTAAACCAGGGAAAAACATTGAGAGCATTCACCCTATCCATACTCCTTATGATCTAATACAGTTCTATAAGGTCCACCCTCAGTCTCCTACACTCTAAAGAAAAGGTCCTAGCTTGTCCAACCTCTCCCTGTGACTCAGATAATTGGGTTCTGGCAACGCCCTTTTAAATTTCTTCTGCACTCTTTCTAATTTCATAACACCCTCCCTATAACAAGGTGACAAAATTGTGCGCAATACTCCAAGTGCGGCCTTCCCAACGTCCTGGGTTGGAAGGCAATATAATTTTCAACTTCTATATTCACTGTCCTGCCTGATCAAGGCCAGTGTCCCAAAAGCCTTCTTCACTGCCCTGTCGACATGTGACTCCCCTCTCAGAGAACCGTGCACCTGATCACCAAGATCTCTCTGCCCACTCCACCCCTTAAGGCCCTCCCATTCACCATGAAATTTCAACCTTGATTTGAGTTTCAAAAATGCAAGAGCTCACACTTCTATATTAAATTCCATTTGCCATTTCTCGGCCCACTTCCCCACCTGCTGCAATTTCTGATAAACTTCCTCACTGATCACGCTACCACTTATTTTAGTGTCATCTGCAAACTTACTAATAATGCCTTGTACATTCTCAGACAAATAATAGATAACAAACAGCAATGGACCCAGCCTCCAGTCTGATAAGCTTCCTTTCACGAAACACTCTGCTTCCGACCATCAACCCAACTGTGTATCCAATTGGCCATTTCCCACAGCATTCCACGTGATATAACCATCCAAAGCAGCATGTCATGTGGAACGTTATCAGAGGCCTTACTGAAATCCATAGAGACGACGTCTACCGCTCTGCCCTCCTCAACCTTCTTGGTCATTTCATCAAAGAACTCTAACAAATTTGGGAAGCATGATCTCCCACTCACAAGTCAATGCTGACCGGTCCGAATCAAACCCTGTGCAAGTAATGGGTGCAGTCAATGGTATGCTGTCCTTCATTGTAAAATGATTCAAGTTCGTAAGTAATTCCATCTTCCTGTAGTTGCAGAGCCTTGCTGAGCGAGCATTAGGGGTACTCTCTACAGATTTGATCTCCTTTGTAAGGAATAATCTCCTTACCACAGACACGGGTGATGATTTTATGAGGAGACACAGTGAAGAAGCTGAGTGTTTAATCTGTAGAGCCGTGAGCGACGAAGAAATGGAGACGCTAAACACAAAGAGTGGCAGCGATCACTTATTCCAAAAGAGACATTGACAGGGTGAGAAATTCCATACTTTAACCAAGATTGATTGGTTTGATTTATTGCCATGTATACCTCAGTACAGGGAAACACTTTATTTATGAGCAGTGGAGGCAGACCATAGTAAGCATGGCCAGGCAGATCATAGAGTGGAAATAGGCTTGGACAGAGTAAGGCATACAGGTTACACTGCACAAGACAAGATCAACATGAACAACATCAGCATTATTTGAACTTAGCGAGTCCATTCATCAGTCTAACATGATTTTCCTAATGGTTCATATGCCTAAATTAACTCTCCCCACGTTAGTGTGCAGTCGGCGTGTGAACCCGTACTGAACGCATGTTGCTCATAATCCCCAACAGCAGCCACAATACCTTCCATCTGAAACAGGTAGCCACCCACTTCCGCCCTACATAGAGAACTCCAGGCTGTCTTCTCTGTCTTGAGACTTCACACAAGACATATAGCTTCCCTTCTCAATCATAGAAAACCATGTTAAATTCCCACGTGGTTATCATGACCAATGGAGCCACGAGGAACAACGTGGAACAGTCTGTCTGTGCAGCCTCTGCTCCAGTTGTTCATCACGTTAGAGCATCAAATAGGAGACCGTGAGGACTGCCGATGCTGGAGATTGGAGCAGAGAGTGGATTGCTGGAAAAGCACAGCAGGTCAGGCAGCATCCGAGGAGCAGGAGAATCCACCTTTTGGGCATAAGCGATTCATCATGAATCAGCATCAATCACCTCATTCCGTCCCTTTCCAAGTTCGTTGAGGGTGAATGTCATTCTCCTGTTCCTGTATAAGTGACTAAAGGGGCTGAATGGCCTCATACTATTGCTGTGGAAGTGACTTAAGGGGCTGAATGACCTCCTCCTGTTCCTGTGTAACTGACTCAAGGGACTGAATGGCTTCTTCCTCGTCCGATTGGACAGGGCCAAGGGCCTGACTGGTTACCCCTAGTTCCTGTTTGAGAGCTTGATGTGCTGTCAAGTGTGACAATGCTGCAGCTTTTAGAGGTTATTTTTGTCCAGGTTTCTTTTCAGAGGGAGATTGAACGATTGTTACCAAGCTGACTAGTTAAGCCCACTGAGTAAACAGCTAGGGAGGCCTTGGGTTTCATTTCATGCAGCCTGAATGGATGTGGCCAGCTCTCACAGATTAGGATCTCTGAGATTTGGTTTCTCAGTAACATCAGAAACTCTTGGGGTCTTCCACAGAGTTGGAATCTTCAGTGAATTTCTCCTGGCTGCTAATCTCTCTGAATTTTCTCTTCATGCAGTTTTTAATTCCTGGATTGGAGGAATATTTGTGACATTCTGTGCCTGAATTTTCCTTTCTGCCACGGGCTGTGTTTATGGGATTTTCCTGTATTGGAACAGTTCATTAGTAATAGTTCCTAGATCTATTAGTATGTTAACTTGTCCGATAGAATTACTTTATTCTATATTCCTCTTTCTTTGGTTTCATTTTATCTTTTGTGTTTAAATAAATGGTGTTGCGCTTCACACCGAGTAGTTTGACCAGTCACATTGCATCTGGAACAGACATTTTGCATTTCCTTTAAAATGAGAAAACTTTAGAGTCCCGGCTACCACCTTCAGATATTTTCGAGGGGCTCTGATATGGTCCATCACATTGGACTCCTTCTCTTCCTGAGTAATAGGCTGGAGGCACTGCCTGGGCTGTCCCTGTTCTTCTCCAACAGTATCAATGGGCTGAATGGCTTCCTCATATTCCTGTGAAACCAGCATGAGGTGCTGAATTAACTCTTATTTTACTGTGGCAATGTGCAGTGTCAGGCAGTGCTGTTACATGAATGTTACACAAGCCTGAATGGTGTCCGGGTCTTGCTGCACATGGGCACAGATCAGTTCAGGAGCTGACGGGGGACAAAATGTTCTGAACATTGTGGAATCTTCAGTGACCATCCCCACTTCTGATCTTTTGGTGGGAAGGGTGAGGGCGGGGAGACATTGATGAAGTCGCTGTAGATGTTTATGAAGAGGAAGCTACCCTGTGGATGTCCCACAGAGGTGACCCAGGACTGAGATGATGAACATCTTCCGTTGTGCCATGTTTGACTCCAAATACTGGAGAGTTTACTCTGAGTCCCATTAAGTCCAGTTTTGTTAAGCTCATTGATACCAATAAAAGTCAACCGCTGCCTTGATATCAGGGCCAGTCAGTTTTATCTGAAGCCTTGAGTCTTTTGTTCATATCAATATGCCATCATAGAGGAGCAGCAAGTGTTTTCTTCAAACAGGTGGGATTGAATGTCAGGATTTCTGTTCTCAAGAGTGTTCGGGGACCCAGATGACTGAAAGTATTTGAAGTGGACGTAGATTGACCTGTCACAGAGTTGAGGGCTATGAAGAATTGGGTATGAAAGAAGATTTGATACCAAGAGCAGATCAGTCATGATCTTAGGGAAGGGCAAGGCAGGCTTGGGGAGTGAACGACCTTCCCCTATTTCTGATGTTCTCTCATTCTGTTATTGGAAAGTTAGTGGGTGTTATTTTCATGAATGTTCTGTTATTAAATGTTGCAATCACGGACACCAGAGGATTTTGTGAGCCATCTCTGGGTGAGGTATGGGGGCCGTATTCACAGTGAATCTGGGTCTACAACATGACCAACAAATGAAGCACAAGTTGCAGAGAGGGGAAGCTCTGTAAAGAGTAATGAAGACTTTCTTTCATACCCAGGCTGGACTTTCCAATTACATTTCCCAAACACTTCAAAGTGTGTGTGACAGTACTCAGGGGCTGAATGGTCTTCTCTGTTTCTGTGCACCAGGTTATAGAAGTAAGTAGCCTCCAACTGCTCCTGTCTAGCAGATTTGAGGGACTGAATGGAACACAGAAACATGGGACTGAGGGACAGAAATGGGTCATTAGAGACTTCGTCCCTTCTCCACCAGACAATAAGATCGTGGCTGATTATGTTGTGGTCTCAGCCCCACTTTCCTGTCTGTATCTCATTATCTGTGATCCACTTCTCTGTAAAATATTTAACACAAGCAGGCTTTCAATCAATGTGAACATAGAGGCACGATAAATTTCCACTGAACAGTATTTCGACTTGAAAGGTCCTTTCAGAATTTTTCGTCATCCTTCTTATAGAATCAGAGAGTCATGCAGAACGGAAACAGACCCTTTAGACCAATCTGTTCACTCTGATCAGATATCAAATCTGATCTCGTCACATTTGCCAGCATTTGGCCAATATCCCTCCTCTTTCAGATACTTTTTAAATGTGTGATTGTTACCACCTTCACCACTTCCTCTGATAGCACTTTCTGTACACACACCACTCTCTGTGTGAAACAT
The DNA here is from genome assembly GCF_037043375.1 of Chiloscyllium plagiosum. Classification (NCBI taxonomy): domain Eukaryota; kingdom Metazoa; phylum Chordata; class Chondrichthyes; order Orectolobiformes; family Hemiscylliidae; genus Chiloscyllium; species Chiloscyllium plagiosum. The sequence goes on from NW_028270151.1 coordinate 94,237,080, forward strand.
TTATCTCTAGATCCCTTCTAAGTTATTCGCTCTCTCGCCTACAACCTGTGCTCTCCTGTTCATGACTTCCCTATCCTGGGAAACACAACGTGGCTGTTCAGAATATCCATGCCCCTGGTGATTTTCTCAAGCTCTATAATGTTACCCCTCAGTCTCTGGCACTCCGGGGGAAACACGTCAACCTAACCAACCTCTCCCTAAATCCTTAAGTCCTGCACCATCTGTGTAAATCTTTTGTGCAGCCAACCGAATTGTATGCAGTATTCTTAAAATGGCCTCACCAGTATCCTATACAGATGCAACATTGCACCCAACTCCTATACTCAATGCTCTGACGGATTAAGCAAATGTGCCAAATGTGTTCTGCGTCACACTGTCTACCTGCGACTCCAATTTCAAGGAACAATGTACCTGCAGCCCTAGGTCCCTTTGTTTCACAACACTCCCCAGGACCTCACATTAAGTGTATAATTTCTGCCCTGATTTGCCTTCCCAAAATGCAAAACCTCGGTATTTATCTAAATTAAACTTCATCTGTCACTCCTTGTCCCTTTGTCACATCTAATTGTGGTCTTGTTGTACTCTGAGATAATCTACCACACCACCTTTCTGATGTCATCTGTAAACTTACCAACTATGGCCTCAATATTCACATCTAAATCCTTTACATAAATGATGAAATGCAGTGAACTCCGTACTGATTCTTACAGCAGACTGCTGGTCACAAGCTTCCAGGCTGAAAAATGTCCCTTTTCCTTCAAGACAACTGTGACTAGCTTCTTCTGTATCCCATGTGACTGATACTTACAAATCTGTGTATCAATCAGAATTAAATACTAGCTATGAAGAGAGGCTGAGTAAGTTAGGTTTATTTTCACTAGAAAAAAGGAGATTGAGGGGGGACCTGATTGAGGTTTATAAAATCATGAAGGGTATAGGCAGGGTGGATAGACATAACTTTTTTCCCGGGGTGAAGGATTCAATAACGGAACGTCGTGCTTTCAAAGTGAGAGGTGAAATGTTTTCGGAGGATACACGCGGTAAGAACTTCACACAGAGAGTGGTGGGCGTCTGGAACGCGTTGCCAGCAGAGGTGGTAGAGGCAGGCAAAGTAGATTCATTTAAGATGCGTCTGGCCAGATGGGGAGTAGAGGCATACAGATGCTTAGGAATTGATTGAGAGACTTAGACAGTACATTTGTATCGACTCAGGCTTGGAGGGCCGAAGGGCCTGTTCCTTGTCTGTATTTTTTTGTTCTTTGTTCTTTAAATGAAGTCCCTTTGGACAATGTCTATCAAACCGCCTTCATCAATCTTCCTTGTCACCTCTTCAAAAACTCAACCAAATTAATGAGACGTGATTTCCCATGCAGAAAGACACGTTGTCTACTCCGATCAACCCTTGCCTTCCCAAATGTATGTAAATGCTATCCCTCAGAATCCCCTCCAACAACTTACCCACCACTGGCATCAGGCTCACCGGTCTATAGTTCTCCGGCTTTTTGGGTCACTGTTACCTTTTCTAGTCCCACACCTCCACTGCTCACAACAAATGTTAAATGTAACCAGGTTGGTGATATGGCCGATCATATCGGTCTCAGACTGGGTCAGGGTCAGTTTTAGGAACAAGTCAGGCTAGTTTCTTTAATCTGCTAAAACAACACGTTTATGATCCAGAGCAATGTTACTCAAACTATGATGGAAAGATGAAAGGGAAACTGTTTGGGTATTGCAAATATATAATCAATATTTCCCTTTCAAAAAACACTGATACACACACACACGCACACACACATAAACAAATCCTCTGCAATTTGAAGTTGAAAGAACTTTGTCCAGATATTATTGTAACTCATGACAAAAGGAAAAATTAACAGATTGTCCTAAATGTGATTCTGCATCTGAAGATATTCTACTCACACAAGCTGCTAGCAATGGAATTTCATTCTGGAACAGTTGGATTTGGCTGAATTCCCTTTGCATTAGGCAGTGAGGCATTCCAATGAATTCGGGTCAGGGATCTCCAAAAAGGTGGCATAGTGGCTCAGTGGTTAGCACTGCTGCCTCACAGCACCAGGAACTTGGGTTTGATTCCAGCCTCGGGCGACGATCTGTGTGGGATTTGCACATTCTCCCCTGTCTGCGTGAGGTTCTAACGGGTGCTCCAGTTTCCTCCACAGCTCAAATTGTGAAGGTTAGGCGGATTGGTTATGCTAAATTGTCCGTAGTGTTCAGGGATTTCGAGGTGAGATGCATTAGTTAGGGGTAAATGTTGGGGAACGGCTCTGGGAAGGTTAGTCTTTGGAAGGTTTGTATGGGCCTGTTGGGCCGAAGGGCCTGTTTCAACTCTGCAGAGATTATGTAAAAATAAGAATGGCAACGATGACTGTAGAAGTTTTTTTTTTTAGCTCGCACACATTGCTGTGATGAGGACTAATGAAGGAGAGAGAGTGCAATAGGCCATTCCTTCTCGGGCAGATTACATTTTCTCCCTCTCTGAGCTGAATCATACAGTAATGTCATCCTCTCCCAAACTGGACCATATGAGGTCTCCTTGTACATTGTCCAAACTATGTCTTCATCACATTCCCTGTTCCATGTAAGTGTATCATTGCTGCAGTCATACACAGAGCCATACCCTTAGCAGAAAATGGTCTTGGTTGATCTGAAATATGTTTACATGGCATTGAGTCATTAAAAAATAAAATGTTTAATTTATTCAGAATATCTGTGTTAAAATGCATGCATTTTTTAAAGAAATACAGAAATTGCTGGAAAACCTCGGCAGGTCTGTCGGCATCCAGATGCCTTTCACATGTTGTAGTTGTGCCAGCTTCCACCACTTTCTCTGGCAGCTCATTCCATAAGTTCACCATCCTCTGTGTGAAAAGGTGCCCTTTAGGCCTCAACAAAACCTTTCCCCTCTCACTTTCAACCAATGCTCTCTAGTTTTGGACGCCCCTAAACAGGGGAAAATACCCTGACTACTCACCCTATCCATGACCATTCTGACTTTATAAACCTTTACTGCTGCGAAATGTGACTCCAATCAATACGAATGGATGTACATTCAATCATCCCGGGCCTAAGTTCTGAACCTCAATGCTGACACCTCTTCCTTCTCCATCAAGTCACAATTCTAAATCAATTTTAATCAGTTTGTCCAGATGTATCATGAGACATTTCTGTGGGCTTTACACCTAGACCTTTGCAGCCGGAAGTAGGGACACTAGCATCACTCAGCAATACCCATAAATCTGTAACAGTATTCTCCTGTGTGTTTGTGATATACCTCTGCAACAGGCAGGACTTGAATCCAGGCCTTCTAGTCCAGATCTAGGAACACTACCACACAAGTTCAGGAATTGGAATCAAATCCAGAGTTCTGGCTCAGAGGCAGGGACACTGCCCACTACAGTACCATACTCAGATTTTGGGTCATATTTTAGTGCCCACTTTCAGCTCTGTGTGGATTTATTATAATCAGGTTACCATTACTGAATTACACAAAACACTTTGTATTATTAAACAAATGCAAGGTATTTGTCTCAACTGTAGGATATTGAGTGTACATGCTATGCCATCGAAATTAACTATGAACGTCTTTAATCGCTTTTATCTGTAGTCTGCAATATCTGGGAAAGAAATCCTGCAGACACACTCTGCCCAATGAAGGGTCTCAAATAGATATTTATTACTGAACACCAGAGTCGAAGGAAGAGCTTAATTTCTAGTCCCAAAACACCGATCACTCTTACCCACCTCTAACGTGCGACTGCCCTCTTCCTAAAATCATGAAATGATACCAAGCCGCTGATTACTGTCCAGCCTCTCCTCCCCACTGACTATGTCTGCAATCTGTCCCTCCTCCCCTAACCACACAAGTCAACCCAAGCTCAGGGTCTTTGTATAATTCTTTAAAATGTGCATCTCATATTGATAGTGTGGTTAAGAAGGTGTTTAACACACTTGTCTTCATTGGTCAGACCTTTGAGTATCGGAATTGGGATGGCATGTTGTGGTTGTACAGGACATTGGTGAGACCTCTTATGGAATATGTGTCCAGTCTGGTCATCCGGCCCGCTCATTCCATAGGTACACCACACTCTGGGTGAAAAAGCTGCCCCTTAGGTCATTTTAAATGTTTCCACTCTCACCTGCAATCTATGTCCTCTAGGTTTGGACTCCCCTACCCTTAGAAAATAACTTGATTATTCACTTTAATATTATTGATCTTGATATTATTAAGCTGGAGAGGGTTCAGAAGAGATTAACCTGGATGTTTCTGGGAAAGGAGGGAGTGAGCTTTAAGGAGAGGCTGGGTAGGCTCAGACTCTTTTCATTGGAGAGTATGAGGTGAAGGGGTAACTTTACAGAGGATTATAAAATAATGAGGGGTACAGAGAAGCTGAAGGGCTTATGTATTTTCCATCGAGTTGTGGATTCAAAACTGAGAGATATTTTAAGGTGTGCCAAGGAAAAAGATTTACAAAAGTCATGAGAGGTAATTATTTTAGACAGAAGCTGGCATGTGTATGGAATGAACTTCCAGAGGAAGTGGTGAAAGCAGGAACAGTTACAACGTTTAGAGAACTTTTAGATCAGGACATGGATACGACGTCAGTTTGGATGGTGCTGTGAGCATCTGCCCTCTCCCTCCCCCTCTCTGAATGAATCCCTGTTGGTTTTCACCCTCTGCCAATGCCTGTGCAGAGGCGTGTAGAGGCCAGCAGAGGGTGGCATTGCCTCACTTTAAGCACACAGAGACAGCCAGATCTGCCCCACACAGAGACACACAGATATACACACGGGGATGGTGAGGACACGGCGTGAAGCTCATCTGGTAACTTAAATGAAATATAAAGAAATGCGCAATTCGCCACGTAAACTGTTAAAATGTGAGGGACAGATCTGCCAAATTCCAAAGATTAAATAAAAACATCAATTTATTTTTTTTCACTCTGAAAGTGAACATTTTACATTAACTATTCACAACTCTGGGACCCCCCTCTTTCTCTTAACTGCTTATTACCTGATTCCAGCTCTAAAGCAATATATTGTTTCTGGGTCTGCCATCCTCTTGTATCACAGGTGCTTGTAAGCTCTCAGTTCAGATCAGCATTCCCTCTCTTAAAGATACAGTACAAGGTTTCGACTTCATCACATTACACCCCGATTAATATCATTAAGTGGAATCTATCCTGATTTCTTTTGCTCCGTGGTTTGTCAATATTTTATCTACTCTGTCTCATATATGTCAGGATTTTTGTTGCTCATTGACAGCATGTCGACTCTGTCCGTGGGAATATAGCAGTATTTCACTTGCTCACACTCATGTGTGTGGGGCAGGGTTTCAGTTGTTTCATGGGGACTGTGAGGCTGTGACAATCTCAATGTTTGTAGATGGCACCGAACCTGGAAGAACTCTGAAGTCTCTGGAGGACAGTGTGGAACGCTAACAGGACAATCACACGTTGGTGTAGTGTTCAGGTTTATGGCAGATGGGGATCAGTGCAGAGCAGTGTGAGGTGATGCACTTTCGTAGGAAAGACAATGAAAGACAGTTTAAAACAGGCTGTGCATTATAAAAAAGCTGCAGGAACAGAGAGCGCTGGGTGTATATGAGCACAGATTGTTGAAGATGTCAGGACAAGTGGGGAGAGCAGTAACTATCACAGATTAGTTTCAGTATCTGAGCTGTTTACATGGGGAGGTGTAGGAGGGAGCCTCCGTGCTCCCTTCCTGGGAGGTGGTGGTGACGATGTGTTGTGAGCCCACCCTCCTGCCCATCGAGACCGTGGGGATTCCATTTGGACCAGCTCGACACAAAAGGGAGATGGCATCAGAGCCACGGCTTCTAAGTTGTGCCGGGGGGAAACGGAGCTTCCAGTGGGTTTAAAGTGCGAGTTGCCCTTCACTGAACATTGCTCCTTACTCGGTCGTTGGGACGTGGATGTTTCAGAATCTCCACACGAGATGTCCTTGTCCTCTCCGGCTCGTACCAGGGTCCTCCCCACATGACAGGGGGAGGGGGTGAGGGAACAGATATCGGGCACTCCACCATACGGCTTGGCCCTCTCTGTCCTATTCCAGGCTGTTTCTCCTGGAATGGGAGTAAGGGAGGGAGAGGGGCAGGGTGGGAGTGGGTGGCCCTGCTGTTAGTACTGGTGTAGTTGGGGGACATGGTCATGGTGAGGTGTACGGAGGGAGTCAGTCCACAGTGTTGTATTCATGCAGTGTTTTTAATATGGGTGGGTAAAGTGGAGGGAGAGACAGAGAGAGACAGAGAGAGACAGAGAGAGACAGAGAGAGACAGAGAGAGACAGAGAGAGACAGAGAGAGACAGAGAGAGACAGAGAGAGACAGAGAGAGAGAGAGATAGAAGGTGCTGCATGCGGCAGTGAGAGTGGTGGACCATGAGCCTTGTTCGGGGGTCAGTGCTATAACAGATATACCGTGAGTGTGAAGAGCAGAGAGAATACGGTGACCCTTATCTTGACAGAGCGGAGAAGGTTATTGGTACTTGTCCTGTATTGCTGGACATTTCTTCAGACTGCAGATACGCACTGAGCTGGGTGGTGAGCTCAGACCATGCTCGTGGGTCTGGTGGTGTCGCCCCCTATGGGAAGAGAATGGTCCCTCTCTGTACAAGCCCATTCACCAGGCCCTCCGTGCCCCTATCGACAAACCGTGGTGTAATTACCCCTTATCTGTCATGCTCGGGGTAAACTGTGCAGGGCAGCTCCTAACAGACAAAGCTCAACCGTGTGCTCACTGGCCTTATAAAGATGGCGCCAGAGTCATGGATCATGGAATATCCAGGGGCCCCCAGGTGATGGTGAGTACCTCCAGCCATATTGGGTGGGAGAATCGGGCTGGTATTGAATGAGCGGGACACCATGGGGTAGGGTGGGTAGTTAATGAGGTGAGTTCGATAAGATAGCAACAGGAAACTAGCTCGGCCTCGGGTAGATGATCCCTCTGTCACAGTAAATGGAAATGGCACTGAGACAAATTATTGTTAGATTTAGCCCAATGAGTCAAAGACTCTGCTGACCCTACGTCCAGATACAAAGCTGCAGATCAAATACTCATCCAATACTCTCCATCATCAGAACTCCCAACAATATCCTGTTCACCTATCACTCCTGGAAACACTTATGTTACAGCATGCTGTTAAAATGTTTTCATTTCAGCATTCTGAAACCTGGGAACACATCCTGCCATAACACTGTCTCTCAGTCTCCCCCTCTCTGTCTATTACCAATACCCCTCCCATTTGTTCTTGTTTAAACTGATTGCCCCTCCTTCTCTGTCTCTCTGTGGCAGTGATGTTCACACACACAGCACCCCTTGTCAGGGCACAATGGAGAGATGGAGCTGGAAATGGATGTGAGCTGCACATCCTGTCACTTCCAGCATGGGCTGCAAGTTTCCCAACGCTGGACAGGGATCTAATACAGTCTTACAGATCAATGCACTGGGGTGGTGTACACAGTCCTACATGCTGGGAGGGTAACTGCTCCTGGGTTACAAATCAATGCACTGGGGTGGGGTACACAGTCCGACATGCTGGGAGGGTAACTGCTCCTGGTTTATTGATCAACGCACTGGGGTGTTGTCCATTGCCCTACATGCTGGGAGGGTAACTGCTCCTGTGTTACAGATCAATGCACTATGGTGGGGTACATAGTCCAACATGCTGGGAGGGTAACTGCTCCTGGTTTACAGATTAATTCACGGGTGACCACTGCATAGGTCGGACTATCTGGTTGAGGTTTATAGATAATGTCCTGTTGTGGTCTGCACAGCTCCCCGTGTTGGACAAATATCTAATCCGGGTTTATAGATCAATGCACGGGTGTGGTCTGCACTTCTCCCCGTGCTGGACAGATATCTAGCCCGTGTTTATAGATCAATGCCCTGCTGTGGTCTGCACAGCTCCCCGTGTTGGACAGATATCTAGTCCCGGGTTATAGATCAATGCACGGGTGAGGTCTGCACAGCTCCCTGTGCTGGACAGATATCGAGTCCGGGGTTATAGATCAATGCACTGAAATGATCTGCACAGCTACCGGTGTTGTACAGATATTTAGTCCGTGTTTATAGATCAATGCCCTGATCTGATCTGTGCAGTGTTCTACTCTGGACAGATTGCTGGATTGTATTGACCAGTGCAATGAATGAATCTGGACAGATTGCTGCGTTGGACTGAGCAGGACACTGATCTGGTCTGCACTGTGTTCCACGGTGAACAGATATATCCTCTGGGTTGATGGTGTCTGGGCTGGTTCTGTGTGGTGGATTGAGAATGTTGTATATCTAACCATTTCAGCTGATCTGGCAATGCCTTTTGTTCCCATTCCTGTGGTTGGACCCTCCGTCTCTCACCCCATTAATGTTACAGTGTGTCCAGGCACAGTACATCATGTTGGTGGGGTGGGTAGGGGGAAAGGTGAAGGAAGGTCAAGGGGTTCCCCGGAACGCTCTGTTCCAAACATTCTATAACTGACATTCACCGGAACGTTCTGTCCCAAACATTCTGTAACTGACATTCCCTGGAACGTTCTGTCCCTGACATTCTATAACTGACATTCCCTGGAACGTTCTGTCCCTGATATTCTATAACTGACATTCCCCGGAACGTTCTGTCCCTGACATTGTTTGTGAATGGCCAGACGTCAGTGAATTGAACAAACGAGAAGATCCCGAGGGAAGAGATCCCGTTCCAGGGAGAAGGAGACATTGTTCCGAAGGCCCCTTAGGCAGTTAAAGGGGTGAATACGTTTTCTCTGCGTTTACATTTCTCCACGACATAGGATCGACCACAATTTAGACCAAAATACAGGAATTCCCAAACTCTGTTTGTCTTCAGGAAATTGGGAGATCCTTCAGGACAGCAACGTTTCCAACCTCCGTATTAGGAACTGGGAAGGAGTGACCTGTGTCTGCTTTTGAATGATCAAGTGTGTGGGAATGTTCTAGAAACCATCTGTCCTTATGGATGTGTCTCTGTGTGTTTGGGCAGGGAGGGTTTCTTGTGGTTTATGTCACATTTTTGTCAGTAATTCCGACCTTCCCATTTGTTATTCCAGCTCCAATTATTTTAATAAATCCCTGAATACAGGGACACATTTGAAAATCTCACTGGGTCCTCGATCAAACGGGTCCCTTTGCCTCCAGGCTGATGGATAATGGGCTTGTTTTCCTTCCTCACAGTTAACGTAGTGACCATCTACGTCCTGCTTTATAAAGATTGTGGATTGTCTCCGTGTGTCAGACGTTACCTGGGGGCCATGGCAGCGGCTGATCTCCTGGTAATTATCCTCGACCTGATCCTGAGACACATTCCCATTGTTTATCGGGAACAGTTTTATTTCCTGGTGTACTCTGTCCCCGTGTGTAATATCCACGCCGTCCTGCTTTATGCAGCCACTGACTGCTCTGTCTGGTTCACCGTCACTTTCACCTTTGATCGGTTTGTGGCCATTTGTTGCCAGAAGCTGAAAAGTAAATATTGCAGTGAGAAAACGGCGGCTGTGGTTCTGGGAGCAGTGACTGTGCTGAGCTGTTTAAAGAACATTTTCTGGTATTTTATGCTCACGGCTCAGTATTGGCTGATGAACACCCCCTGGTTTTGTGATGTAAGATCCGCTGTAGTATTCTCCAGTGTCTGGGTCACAATCGAGTTCCTCCACAACATTCTAACCCCGTGTGTCCCATTTCTCCTGATTCTGCTGCTCAATGTTCGCACCGTCAGACACATTGAAGTGACCAGCAGAGCCCGCAGGAGATTCCGCGCTCACATCAATGGGGACGCTCAGTCTGACACAGAAATGAGAAACCGAAAAAAATCCATCATTTTACTGTTTGTGATCTCGGCCAATTTCATCCTGTTATGGTCAATGTTAATGCTGTATTCTATATGGAGACGGATATGGGATATTGGGTATCGGTCTGTGTATCTGCATTGGTTTGTGCAGGAATTGAGCTTCATGCTGCAGCTCCTCAGTTGCTGCACAAACACCGCGATTTATGCCGTGACCCAGACTATGTTCAGGCAGCAGCTGAAGAATGTGCTGAAATATCCCTTCACCCAAATCCATCCATGCACCAAATTCCCTCATTAATCAATCCATCCAGGATTTTCTCATTTCAGTTCAGTGTTTCAGCGATGGAGCAGCCTGTCGCTATGGTAACAGACTGAGGGTAGCGCTGGTTTGTCCCTCATTATCCAACACGGGGGTTACATGGAAACATTTCAATGTTTCTCAAAACTCAGGGGCTAGTGAGAAAAGGCACCATCCCACTGACTATATCGATCACTGCCATTTGTAAACAATAAAAATGTTGATTAAAGCGTGCCGAGCAGCAGAGTAACCGATGTTGTTGTGTGTCTTTGTGTTGGAGAAGCTGAGCTGGAGATAGACAGACTCAGCCCCAAGTCCTGGTCCTCAGGGAAGCGGAGGGCACCGCGCCCTGAGCTCAGGAGCTGGGTTTAACTCCCTCTGTGCCCAGACTCCAACCTGGCCTCCCCATTTCCTCTCTCCTACTCTTTCTTCTCAATTCCCTCCCTCTCTCTGCACAGTCTCTCTTTCTCAACACCTCAGAGGGAAAGGGAAGAACCAGGAAGGCAGAGTGATCAGACAGAGAGGGAGGGATGGAGAGCGAGAGAGATTCAGTCAAAGAGAAAAGGAGGGAGGTGGGGAGAGAGACAGAAGGCGGAGAGAGAGAGATGGGCAAGGGAGAGATAGGGTGAGGGAGCGAGATACAGGTGGACATAATGAGCGAGAGTGGCGAGAGAGAGACGGAGGGAGGGAGGGAGACGGAAGGAAGGGAGCGAGGCGGAGGGAGGGAGCGAGGGGAGATGGAGGGAGAGAGCGAGATGGAGGGAGTGAGGGAGCAGAGACAGAGGGAGGAAGGGAGCGGATACAAAGGGAGGAGGGAGCGCAGACCGAGGGAGGGAGGGAGGGGAGTATGAGGGAGGGAGACGAAGGGAGTGAGACAGAGGGAGAGAGGGAGACAGAGCGAGGGAGTTGGAGAGAGGGAGCGAGACGGAGGGTGGAAGCAAGACATATGGAGGGAGGGAGCGAGACAGACGGAGGGAGGGAGAGAGATGGAGGGAGGGAGAGAGCGAGACGGATGGAGGGGGGGGGAGTGGGAGGGAGGGAGACGAAGGGAGTGAGACAGGGAGAGAGGGAGACAGAGCGAGGGAGATGGAGGGAGGGAGCGAGACGGAAGGTGGAAGCAAGACATATGGAGGGAGGGAGCGAGATAGACTGAGGGAGAGAGATGGAGGGAGGGAGGGAGCGAGACAGAGGGAGGGAGGCAGCGAGACAGAGGGAGGGAGGGAGCGAGCCGGTGGGAGATGGAGGGAGGGAGTGAGCGGAGATGGAGGGAGGGAGGGGAAACGGAGGGAGGGAGGGAGAGAGACGGAGGGTGGGAGGGAGAGTGCGTGAGTGCGCGCGAGAGACTGAGCGCGAGGGAGAGAGCGCGAGAGAGAGAGCGCTCGAAAGGCCTAGAGAGGGAGGAGCCAGGAAAGGGAGGGACCAGGAGAGAGAGAAAGGGAGTGAGAGAGATTGGGGAGGAGAGAGAGAGGGCAGAGAGATAGAGATTGAGGGGGAGAGAGACAGACAATGGGTGAGAGATGGGAGCAAGAGAGAGGCCCTCAAAGAATGGAATGAGACAGAGAGGGTCGGAAGGGTCGAGAAAAAGAGAGGGGTACATAGAACATAGAAAAATAAAGCGCATACAGGCCCTTTGGCCCTCGATGTTGCACCAATCCAAGCCGGCCTAACCTACACTAGCCCACTATCCTCCATATGCCTATCCAATGCCCGTTTCAAAGCCCATAAAGAGGGACAGTCCACCACTGCTGCTGTCGGGGCATTCCATGAACTCACGACTCGCTGAGTAAAGAATCTACCCCTAACATCTGTCCTATACCTAACACCCCTTAATTTAAAGCTATGCCCCCTCGTAATATCTGTCTGCGTACATGGAAAGAGGTTCTCATGCTCAACCCGATCTAAACTCCTAATCATCTTGTACACCGCTATCAAGTCACCCCTAAACCTTCTTTTCTCCAATGAAAACAGCCCCAAGTGCCTCAGTCTTTCCTCATACGATCTTCCTACCATACCAAGCAACATCCTAGTAAACCTCTGCACCCGTTCCAGTGCCTCCACATCCTTCCTATAGTATGGCGACCAAACCTGCAAACAATACTCCAGATGCGGCCGCACCAGAGTCTTATACAACTGCAACATGACCTCAGGACTCCGGAACTCAATTCCTCTACCAATAAAGGCCAGTACGCCATATGCCTTCTTCACCACACTCTTTACCTGGGTGGCAACTTTCAGACATCTGTCTACATGGACACCAAGATCCCTCTGCTCATCCACACTACAAAGTATCCGACCATTAGCCCAGTACTCCATCTTTTTGTTACTCTTACCAAAGTGAATCACCTCACACTTACCTACATTGAACTCCATTTGCCACATTTCTGCCCAGCTCTGCAACCTATCTATATCCCGCTGTAACCTGATAATCCTTCCTCACTGTCAACAACTCCACCGACTTTCCTATCATCCGCAAACTTGCTCACCCAAACTTCTAGCCCCTCCCCCAGGTTATTTATAAAAATGACAAACAGCAATGCTCCCAAAACAGATCCTTGCGGAACACCGTTAATAACTGCACGCCAAGATGAACCTTTACCATCAACTACTACCCTCTGTCTTCTTCCAGCAAGCCAATTCCTAATCCAATCCTCCAACTCACCCTCAATGCCATATCTCCGTATTTTTTTCAGTAGTCTACCATGGGGAACCTTATCAAACGCCTTACTAAAATCCAAATGCACCACACCTACCGCTTTAGCCTCGTCTACCTCCTTAGTCACCTTCTCAAAGAATTCAATAAGGTTTGTGAGGCACAACCTGCCCTTCACAAAACCATGCTGACTATCCTTGATCACATTATTCGTATCCAGATGTTCATAAATCATATCCCTTACAATTCTCTCTAAGACTTTGCCCACAACAGAAGTGAGACTCACCAGCCTATAGTTACTCGGGTTATCCCTACTCTCCTTCTTGAACAAGGGAACCACATTTGCTATCCTCCAGTCTTCTGGCACTATTCCTGGAGACAACGAGGACATAAAAATCAAGACCAATGGTTCTGCAATCTCCTCCCTTGCTTCCCAGAGAATCCTAGGATAAATGCCATCAGGCCCAGGGGACTTATCTATTTTCACCCTTTCCAGAATTTCCAACACCTCTTCTCTACATACCTCAAAGCCATCCATTCTAATTAATTGTTACTCAGTATTCACATCGGCAACAATGTCCTGTTCCTGAGTGAATACTCACGAAAAGTATTCATTCAGTGTCTCCCCAATCTCTTCAGCCTCAACACGCAACTTACCACTACTATCCTTGACTGGACCTATTCCTACCCTAGTCATTCTTTTATTCCTGACATACGTATAGAAAGCTTTAGGGTTTTCGCTAATCCTACCAACGAAGGACTTTTCAAGTCCCCTCCTTGCTGCTCTTAGCTCTCTCTTCAGGTCCTTCCTGGCTACCTTATAACTCTCAATCGCCCCAATTGAACCTTCACGCCTCATTTTTAGATAGGCCGCCCTCTTCCCTTTAACAAGGGATTCTAATTCCTTATTAAACAACAGCTCCCTCACATGACCATTTCCTCCCTGCCTGACATGTGCATACCTATCAAGGACACTCAGTTGTTGCTCCTTGAACAAGCTCCACATGTCAATTGCGCCCTTCTCTTGAAGCCTACTTTTCCAAGCCACGCATCCTAAGTCGTGCATCACTGCATCGTAATTTCCCTGCCCCCAGCTATAACTCTTGCCCTGCAGTGCACACTTTTCCCTCTCCATCACTATAGTAAAAGTCAGCGAATTGTGGTCACTGTCCTCAAAGTGCTCACCTACCTCCAATTCTAACACCTGGCCTGGTCGTTACCCAGAACCAAATCCAGTATGGCCTCACCTCTTGTTGGCCTTTCTACATATTGTGTCAGGAAACTCTCCTGCGCACATTGGACAAACACCGACCCATCCAACGAACTCGAGCTATAGCTTTCCCAATCAATATCCCCATAACAACCACCCTATTACTTTCACTCTTCTCCTGAATCATCCTCGCAATCCTTTATTCTACGTCTCTAGGACTATTAGGAGGCCTGTAGAAAACTCCTAACAGGGTGACCTCACCTTTCCTATTCCTAACCTCAGCCCAAACTACCTCAGATGGCGAGTCTTCATCCATCGTCCTTTCCACCGCTGTAATACTATCTTTGACAAGCAATGCCACACCTCCCCCTCTTTTACCCCCACCTCTGACCTTACTAAAACATTTAGACAGGGTGTGCGAAGGAGAGGGGTGGCGAGTGAAGGGGTGGCAAGAGAGGCGGGTGGCGAGAGAGGGGAGCAAGGGGGCCCAGGAATTGGGTAAGAGAGAGGGAGATGAAGGGCGAGAGAGCAAGGGAGCAAGAGAGAGGGAGGTGCTGATAGAGAGACGGGGTGACACAGAGATGTTTTTCAAGAGAGAGGGAGGTGTGTGAGAGAGAGGAGTGTCTGAGAGAGATGGGGCAAGAGAGAGAAGGGGTGAGAGAAAAGAGGCAAGAGAGAGAGAGGGGGCAAGAGACAGCACATGAGGGCAAGAGAGAGGAAGGGCAAGGAGGGGGAGAGAAATAGGGGGCGAGAGAGGAAGAGCGCAGGTCTTGAGAGAAAGAGAGTGAGAGAGAGACAGAAGTGGCAAGAGAAAGAGAGAGTGTGCAAGAGAGTGAGGGATCAAGAGAGAAAGCAGCTGAGAGGTAGAGAGAGTGGGGTTGAGAGAGAAAGAGGGGGCGAGATAGTTGAGAGGAGAGAGAGAGAGACAGAGAGAAAGAGGTGATAAGAGAGAAAGGAGGAATGAAGGTGAGCGAAGGAGGGGATTAAGGAAGAGAGAGGGAGGGACGAGTGAGAGCAAGAGAAAGAGAGAGGGAGGCTAAATAGAGGGGGCGAGAGAGTATAGAGAGAAAGAGAGAGAGGGAGAAAGAAAGGGAGGGAGGAAGGGAGAGAGAGAGAGAGTGCGTAGAAAGAAAGAGAGAGGGAGGGTGCAAGAGAGAGAGAGAGAGAGAGAGGGTTAATAGACCGAGAGGGGCGAGGTGGGAGAGAGGTGTGAGAGAGAGAGAATGAACGAGAGAGAGTGAGGCGGGACGAGAGAGACAGTGATGGGGCGCGGGGGGGGAGAGAAAGAGAGTGGAGCATGGCCAAGAAAGAGTGAGGGGTGCATGAGAGAGAGAGAGAGAGAGGTTGAGAGGGAGAGCGAGCCTGAGAGAACAAGACAGAGAAAGAGAGAGAGCAAGAGCAAGAGAAGGGGAGGGATGGGGGGCCGGTAGAGAGGTGGGACAAGAGAGTGGGGCGCGTGAGAGAGAGAAAGCGAGAGAGACAGGGAGGGGGCGGGTGTGAGAGAGAGGGGGGCGAGAGAGAAAGGGGGGGCAACAGAGAGAGGGGGTGAGAGAGGGGGCGAGATAGGGAAGCGGCGAGAGAGAGAGGGGGCCAAGAGAGAGAGGGGGCCAAGAGAGATAGGGGGGCAAGAGAGAGAGGGGGGCAAGAGAGAGAGGGGACGAGAGGGGGGGGGCGAGAGAGAGTGGGGCAGGGACGTCGAGAAAGGGGTTGGGGATTTGAGGTGTTTGACGGGGTGGAGGGGTGGGTCGGTCTCGGACGGGTTTTGGGGAGGAAGGAGAGGGCATTTTGGACCAGGTTGGAGGTCAGGGGGAGATGTTGGACTGGGTTGGGGGTGGCTTCGAGGGTCAGGCAGGGGGCGGTGTGTGGACAGCAGTAAGTGTTAGGCTGGGGGTGGTGTGTGGACGGTGGTGAGGGTTAGGCTGGGGGCAGAGTGTGGATGGCAGTGAGGGTCAGACTGGGGGTTAAGTTGGACAGCAGTGACGGTCAGGCTGGGGCGGAGTGTGGGTGGCTGACTGGGTCAGGATGGGTGCAGTGTGTGGATGGCAGCAGTGAGAGTAAACCTGGGTGCGGTGAATGGGCAGTGTGAGGGTCCGGCTGGTGGCAGTGCGTGGACAGTGGTGAGGGTCAGCCTGGGGGTGGTTTGCTGGTGACGGTGTGATTCAGACTGTGGGTGGTGTGTGGACAGCAATGAGGGTCAGGATGTGGGTGGTGGGTGGGTGACAGTGAGTGTGAGGCTGGGGATGGTGTGTAGACGCTGGTGAGGGTCAGACTGGGGTGCGGTGTTGGACGGTGGAGAGGGTCAGGCTGGGGGCTGTGTTGGACGGCAGGAAGGGTCAGGCTGGGGGCGGAGTATGAGTGGCTGTCAGGGTCATCTGGGAGTGGTGCGTGGACGGCGGTGGGGGTCTGGCTGGGGGCGGTGTGTGCACAGTGGTGAGGGTCAGGCTGAGGGTGGAGGATGGATG
Organism: Chiloscyllium plagiosum; assembly: GCF_037043375.1. Classification (NCBI taxonomy): domain Eukaryota; kingdom Metazoa; phylum Chordata; class Chondrichthyes; order Orectolobiformes; family Hemiscylliidae; genus Chiloscyllium; species Chiloscyllium plagiosum. The sequence continues at coordinate 94,253,532 of NW_028270151.1, forward strand.
ATAGAGGGTGCCAGGCTGTGGGCGGTGTGTGGATGGCAGTGGGGGTCAGGCTGGGAGTGCTGTTGGACAGCGGTGAGGGTCAGACTTTGGCCGATGTGTGGAGAGCGGTGAGGGTCAGGCTTGGAGCGGGGTGTGGACGATGGTATTGGTCAGGCTGGGGGTGGTGGTGAACGGCAGTGAGGGTAGGGCTGGGGCCGAGTGTGAACCACGGTGAGGGTCAGGCTGGGAGCGGTGGAGGATGGCAGTGATTGTCAGGCTGGGGGCAGTGTGTGGACGCCGGTCAGGGTGAGGCTGGGGCATTGTTGGACGGTGGTGAGGGTCAGGCTTGGGGCAGTGTGTGGATGGCAGTGAGGGTTGGCTGGGTGCCGTGAATGGATAGCAGAGAGGGTCAAGCTGCGGGCGGTGTTCAATGGCGGTGAAGCTAAGGCTGGAGGCGGTGAGGGTCAGGCTGAGGGTAATGTCCAACAGTGGTGAGGGCAATGCTGGGTGAGGTGCGTGGACGGCAGTGAGGGTCAGGCAGGGGGCGTTGTGTGCATGGTGGTGATGGTCAGGCTGCGGGCGGTGTGTGGACGAAGGTATGGGTCAGGCTGGGGGTGGTGTTGAACGGCAGTGAGAGTGAGTCTGGAGCCGGTGTGTGGGTGGCGGTAAGGGTCAGGCTGTGGGTAGTGTGTGGACGGCAGTGAGGGTCAGGTTGGGGGCAGTGTGTGGACGGTGGTGAGGTTAGGCCTGGGGGCAGTGTTGGACATTGGTGAGGGTAGGCCTGGGGGCAGTGTTGGACGGTGGTGAGGGTCTGGCTGGGGGCGTTGTGTGGCTGGTGGTATGGGTCAGGCTGGGGACGGTGTGTGGATGGCAGCAAGGTTTGGGTAGGTGCTGTATGTGGTTGGCAGTGAGGGTCAGGCTGCAGGCAGTGTTCAACGGTGGTGAGGGCAAGGCTGGAGGCGATGAGGGTCAGGCTGGGGGTGATGTCCAACGGTGGTAAGGGTCATGCTGGAGGAGGCGTGTGGATGGCAGTGAGGGTCAGGCAGGGGGCGCTGTGTGGACGGCGGTGATGGTCAGGCTGGAGGCGGTGTGTGGACGGCAGTGAGGGTCAGGCTGGGGCAGGGTGTTGTCGGCTATGAGGGTCAGGCTGGGGGCACTGTTGAACGGCAGTGAGGGTGAGGCTGGTGGCAGTGTGTGGACGGCGGTGAGGGTCAGGCTGGGTGTGGTGTGTGAGCAGTGGTGAGGGTCAGGCTGGAGGCGGTGTGCGCGCAGTGGTAAGGGTCAGGCTGGAGGCAGTGTGTAGATGGCGGTGAGGGTCAGGCTGAGGTTGGTGTGTGGACGGAGGTATGGGTCAGGATGGAGGCGATGTTGGTCAGGGGTGGTGGTGAACGGCGATGAGAATCAGGCTGGGAGCAGTGTTGGATGGTGGTGAGGGTCAGTCTGGGGTTGTGTTGACTGGTGGTGAGGGTGAGGCCTGGGCGGTGTGTGGGCGGCAGTGAGGGTCAGGCTGTGCGCATTGTGTGGACGGTGAGGGTCAGGCTCGGGGCAGGGTAATGGCGGCTGTGAGCGTCAGGCTGGGGGTGATGTTGAACGACGGTGAGGGTCAGGCTGGGGGTGGTGTGTGAGGGTGGTGAGGGTCAGGCTGGGGCGGTGTATGAATGGCAGTGAGAGTCTGGCTGGTGGTGGTGTGTGGACAGTGGCGTGGGTCAGGCTCAGGGCAGTGTGGGAACGGCAGTGAGGGTCAGGCTGGGGGCAGTGTGTGGACGGTGAAGAGGGGCAGGCTGGAGGGGCGCTGTGTGGATGGTGGTGAGGGACAGGCTGGGGCAGTGTGTGGATGGTGGTGAGGGTCAGACTGCGGGCGGTATGCGGATGGTGGTATAGATCAGGCTGGGTATGGTGTTTGGGCGGTGGTGAGGGTCAGGCTCTAGCCGTGTGTGGATGGCAGTGATGTTCACGTTCAGATTGGTGTGTGAACAGAGGTATGGGAATGGATTTGGTCACCGGTTTGGGTTCGGCTGGGGGCGGAGTTGGACGATGGTGAGGATCAGGCTGGTGCGCGGTGTGTGGTCTGGCTGGGGGTGGTGTGAGGGTGGCAGTGAGGGTCAGACTGGGGGCGGTCTGTGGACGGCAGTGACAATCAGGCTGGGGGCTGTTTGTGGACATTGTTGAGGTTCAGGCTGGGGCGATGTTGAATGGCAGTGGGGGTCAGGCTAGGGGCGGAGAGTGAGTGGTCGTGGGAGTCAGAATGGGATGGGTTTTGGACAGCAGTGAGGGTCAGGCTGTGGGCAATGTGCGGAACCTGGTGAGGGTCAGGCTGGGGGCACTGTGTGGACGGCAGTGAGGGTCAGCCTGGGGACGGTGTTGAACGGCGATGAGAGTGGGGCTGGAGGTGGTGTGTGGGCGGCAGTGAGGGTCAGGCTGAGGTTGGTGTGTGCACGGATGTATGGGTCAGGCTGGGAACAGTTTTGGTCGCCAGTTTGTGTCAGGCTGGGAGCAGAGTTGGACAGCGGTGAGGATCAGACTGGGGCGTGGTTTGTTGTCAGGCTCGGGGCGGTCTGTGGACGACGTTGACGGTCAGGCTGGGGGCGGTGTGCGTACAAAGGTGAGGGTAAGGCTGGGGCCGGTATGTGCCCGGAGGTGAGGGTCAGGCTGTGGGCGATGTTGAATGGCGGTGTGCATCAGGCTAGGGGCGGTGTGTGTGCGGCGGTGGAAGTCAGGCTGGGTGGGATTTGGACAGCGGTGAGTGTCAGGCTGCGGGCGGTGTGCAGAAGGTGGTGAGGGTCAGTCTTGTGCGGTGTTGAACGGTGGTGAAGGTCAGGCTGGGGGTGGTGTGTAGATGGCAATGAGGGTTGGCTGGGGGCGGTATGTGGACAGCGGTGAGGGTCAGGCAGTGGACGGAGTACGGGCGGCTGCGAGGATCAGGCTGGAGGCAGTGCGTGGACGGCGATGAGGGTCAGGCTGCGGGCGGAGTGTGGACGGCAGTGTGGGTCAGGCTGGTGACAGTGTTGAACGATGGCGAGGGTCAGGCGGGTGGCTGTGTGTGGGCAGCAATGAGGGTCAGGCTGGGTGTACGGACGGTGGTGAGAATCAGGCTGTGAGCATTATATGGACGGCAGTCAGGGTCAGGCTGGGGGGCAGTGTTGGTCGGCGGTGGGGTTCAGCCTGGGGGAGGTGTTGGGCGGCGTTTAAGATCAGGGTGGGTTGCGGTGTTGCATGGCACGGATGGTCAGTTTAGGGGCGGTCTGTGGACGGCAGTGAATGTCAGGCTGGGGTCAGTGTGTGGATGGCGGTGAATGTCAGTCTGAGGACAGTGTGTGGGCGGTGGTGAGGGTCAGGCTGGGGACGCTGTGTCGATGGCGGTGAGGGTCAGGCTGGTGGAGGTGTGTGGACGGCAGTGAGGGTCAGGCTGATGGAGGTGTGTGGACGGCAGTTTGGGTCAGGCTAGGGGCGGTGTGTGGACGGAGGTGAGGGTCAGGCTGCAGGTTGGTGTGTGGATGGCGGTGAGGGTCAGGCTGAGTTTGGTGTGTGGACGGTGGTATGGGTCAGCCTGGGAGCGGTTTTAGTTGCCAGATTGGGTCAGGCTGGGAGCGGAGTTGGACAGCGTTGAGGATCACACTAGGGTGCAGTGTGTTGTCAGGCTGGGGGTGGTGTTGTATGGTGGTGATGGTCAGGCAGAGGGCGGTGTGTGGACGGCAGTGAGGGTCAGGCAGGGGGCAATGTGTGGACGGTGGTATGGGTCAGGCTGAGGGAGGTGTGTGGATGTCAGTGAGGGTCAGGTTGGGGGTGGTGTGTGGGTGGCAGTGAGGGTCAGGCTGAGGGAGTGTGCGGATAGCAGTGAGGGTCAGGTTGAGGGTGATGTTGGATGGCGGAAATGCTCAGGCTGGAGGTGGTGTGTGGAAGGCAGTGAGGGTCAGGATGGGGGCGATGAGTGGACAGCGGTGAGTGTCAGGCTGGAGGCAGTGTGTGGGCGATAGTGAGGGTCAGGCTGGGGATGGTGTGTGGACTGCAGTGAGGGTCAGGCTGGGGACAGTGTGTGGATCGTGATGAAGGTCAGGCTGGAGGTGATGTCGAACGGCGCTGACGGTCAGGTAGGTGATGGTGTTGAACAATGGTGAGGTTAAGCTGGTGGCTGTGTGTGGACAATGATGAGGGTCAGGCTGGGGACGGTGTGGGGACAGTGGTGAGAGTCAGGCTGCGGGCAGTGTGTGGACATCGGTGAGGGTCAGGCTGGAGGCAGCGAGGGTCAGGCTGGGGGCGGTGTGTGGACAGAGGTGAGGGTCAGACTGGAGGCGATGTTGTATAGCCATGTGAGTCAGGTTGGAGGCGCTGCGTGGGTGGCGGTGGGAGTCAGGCTGGAGGCGGTGTGTGGACGGTGGTGAGGGTCAGGTTGGGGTGGAGTGTCGATGGCAGCCAGTGTCAGGCTGGAGGCGGTGTGTGGACGGCGGTGTGGGTCAGGCTGAGGGCGGTGTTGGACAGCGGTAAGGGTCAGGCTGGGGACGGTGTTGGACAGCGGGGAGGGTCAGTCTGGGGGCGGTGTGTGGACGGTGGTGAGGGTCAGGCTGGGGATGGTTTGTGGATGGCAGAGAGGGTTAGGCTGGGGGTGTTGTGTGGATGGCGGTGAGGGTTAGGCTGGGGGCAGTGTGTCGATTTCTGAGAGGGTCAAGCTGGGGCGGTGCTTGGATGACGGTGAGGGTTAGGCTGGGGGCAGTGTGTGGATGGTGGTGAGGGCCAAGCTGGTTGTGGATGGTGGATGGCGGTAAGGGTCAGGCTGGGGCCGGTGCGATGATGCCAGTGAGGGTCAGGCTGCGGACGGTGTTTGGAAGGTGGTATCCAACAGGCTGGGGGCTGTGTGTAGACAGAGGAATGGGCCAGGCTGGAGGGGTTGTTGGTCGGCGGTGGGGATCAGGCAGGAAGCAGTGGTGAACGGCAGTGAGGATCAGGCTGGAGCACGGTGTCTGGTCAGGCTGGGCGCAGTGTGTGGAAGGCAGTGAGGGTCAGGCTGCGGCAGTGTGTTGGCAGTTATGAGGTTCAGGCTGGGGGCGGTGAGAGTGAGGTTGGGGGAGGAGTGTGGACGAAATGTGGGGGTCAGGCTGGGGTTAGTGTTGGAAGGCAGCAGTAAGGGTTAGGCTGCAGGTGGTGTGTGGGTAGCTTTGAGGGTCAGTTTGGAGGCTGTGTTTGGACACCATTGAGGCTCCGGCTGGGGGAAGTGCGTGCATGGCAGTGAGGGTCAGGCGGAGGATGATATGTGGACGGCGGTGAGTGTCAGGCTGGGGGCAATGTATGGGCAATGGTGAGGGTCAGATGGGTACAGTGTGTGGACAGCGGTGAGGGTCAGGCTGGTGACGGTGTTGAATGATGGTGAGGGTCAGGCTGGTAGCTGTGTGTGGGCGGCGGTGAGCGTCAGGCTTGGGGAGGAGTGTGGATGGCAGTGAGAGACAGGCTGGGCGGTGAGTGGTCGGTGGTGATGGTCAGGCTGGGGGTAGGGTGTTGGCGTCTGTGAGTGTCAGGCTGGGGGTGGTGTGTGGACGGCGGTGAAGGTCAAGATGTGGGCGGTGTGTGGACGACAGTGAGGGTCAGGCTGGAGGCGGTGTGTGTCAGTGGTGAGGGTCAGGCTGGGTGCGGTGTGTGGACGGCGGTGAGGGTCAGGCTGGGGGCGGTGTTGAATGGTGGTGAGGGTCAGGCTGGCGGCGGTGTGTGGACTGCGGTGAGGGTCAGGCTGGGAGTTGTGTGTAGACAGTTGTGAGGGTGAGGCTAGGGGCTGTGTGGGGATGGTGGTATGGATCAGGCTTGGGGCAGTGTTGGACGGTGGTGAGGGGGCAGGCTGGGGCACGGTGTGTGGTCAGGCTGGTGGTGGTGTTGAACGGGGGTGCATGTCAGGCTGGGGGTGGTGTTGAACGGGGGTGCATGTCAGGCTGGGGGTGGTGTTGTATGGTGGTGAGGGTCAGGCTGGATTCAGGTTGTGAGCGGCTGTGGGGGTCAGGCTGGAGGTTGTGTGTTGGCAGTGCTGAGGATCCAGCTGGGGGGCGGTTTGTGGGTGACGGTGAGGGTCAGGCTGTGTGCAGTGTGTGGACAGCAGTGACGGTCTGGTTTGGGATGGTATTGAACGGCAGTGAGGGTCAGGCTGGGGACGGTGTTGGACGGGGGTGATGATCAGGCTGGGGGCGGTGTATTGACGGCTGTGAAGGTCAGACTGGTGGCAGTGTGCGGACGGCGGCGAGGGTAAGACTGGAGTCTGTGTGTGGGCAGTGGTGAGGGTCCGGCTGGAAACGGTGTGTGGGTGACGGTGAGGGTCAAGCTGGGTGCAATTGTGAATGACGTTGAGTGTCTGGCTCGGGGTGGTGTTGGACGGGGTGATGATCAGGCTGGGGGCGGTGTGTGGACAGCGGTGAGGGTCAGGCTGGAGTCTGTGTGTGGGCAGTGGTGAGGGTCCGGCTGGGAATGGTGTGTGGCTGACGGTGAGGGTCAGGCTGGGTGCAATGTGTGAATGGTGTTGAATGTCTGGCTCCGGGTTTTGTTGGACGGGGTGATGATCAGGCTGAAGACAGTTGTGGATGCCGGTGTGGGTCAGGTTGGGGACGGTGTGTGGTTGGCGGTGTGGGTCAGGCTGGGGACGTTGTGTAGAACGGCAGTGAGGGTCAGGTTGTGAATGGTATGTAAACGGCGGTGAGGGTCAGACTGGAGGCGGTGTGTGGACGATGGTGTGGGTCAGGTTGGGGACGGTGTGTGGATGGCAGTGATGGTCAGGATGGGGGCGTTGTGTGGACAGCGTTGAGGGTCAGGCTGAGGGCAGTGTTGGACAGCAGTGAGAGACAGGCTGGGAGTGGTGTCTTGATGGCAGTGAGGGCTACGCTGGGGATGGTGTGTGGATGTCAGTGAGGGTCAGGCTGCAGGCAGTGTGTGGACAGCGTTGAGGATTACGCTCGTAATGGTGTGTAGACAGTGGTGAGGGTAAGCTGGGGACGGTTTTTGGACGGTGGTGAACATCAAGAAGGGAGCGGTATATTGGCATCTGTGAAGGTCAGGCTGGGGATGGTGTGTGGATGGTGGTGAGGTTCAGGCTGGGGATGGTGTGTGGATGGCGGTGATGATCAAGCTGGGGGCAGTGTTAGATTTCATTGAGGGTCATGCTGGAGGCTGTGCTGGACAGCAGTGAGGGTCAGGCTGGTGGCGGTGTGGGTCAGTCTGGGAGCGATGTGTGGATGGTGATGAGGGTCAGGCTGGGAATGGTGTGTGGATGGCGGAGAAGGTCAGACTTGGGGCAGTGTGTGAATGGCGGTGTGGGTCAGGCTGGGGACGGTGTGTGGATGCTGGTGAGGGTCAGGCTGGGGACGGTGTGTAGACTGCATTGAGGGTCAGCTGGGGACGGTGTGTGAATGGCAGTGTGGGTCATGCTGGTGGCTGTAAGTGCATGGCGGTGATGGTCAGACCGGGGGCGGTGTGTGGAGGGTGGTGAGGGCCAGGCTGGGGGTGGAGTGTGGACAGTGGTAAGGGTCAGGCTGTGGACGGTGTGTATACGGCGGTGAAGGTTCAATTTTGGGGCAGTGCTGGACGGCGGGGAGGGTCAGGCTGGGACGGTATGTGGACCGTGGTGAGTGTCAGGCTGGGGGCGATGATGAACGGCGGTGGTGATCAGGCTGGGGGGGTGTGAGGGTGGCGGTCTAAGTCAGGCTGGGGGCGGTGTTGGATGGCAGTGAGTGTAAGGCTGGGGGCGGTGTGCGGACAGTGGTGTGCGTCAGGCTGGGGCGGTGTCTGGACAGAGATGAGGGTCAGGCTGGTCAGCGTATGGATGCCTGTGAGGGGCAGGCTAGGGGCGATGTGTGGACGGCGGTGAGGGTCAGGCTGGGGGCGGTGTGTGGACAGCAGTGAGAGTTAGGCTGGGGGCGGTGTGAGGATGGTGGTGAGGGTCAAGCTGGGGGCAGTGAGTGGTCGGTGTTTTGGGTCAGGCTGGTGGCGGTGTGTGGACGGCAGTGAGGGTCAGGCTGGGGACGGTGTGTGGACAGCAGTGAGGGTCAGGCTGGGGTGATGTGTGGACAGTGGTGAGGGTAAGGGTGGGGATGGTATGTGGTTGGCGGTGAGGATCAGGCTGGGGATGGTGTTGGACAGCGGGTGGGTTACTCTGGGGGCGGTGTGTGGACGGTGGTGAGGGGCAGACTGGGGACGGTGTGCGGACGGTGGTGACGGTCAGGCTGGTGGCGGTGTGGGTCAGTCTGGGGGCGGTGTGTGGATGGTGATGAGGGTCAGGCTGGGGCTGGTGTGTGGATGGCGGTGAAGGTCAGACTTGGGGCAGTGTGTGAATGGCGGTGTGGGTCAGGCTGGGGACGGTGTGTGGATGCTTGTGAGGGTCAGGCTGGGGACGGTGTGTGGACAGCCATGAGGTTCAGAATGGGGACGGTGGTGAAGGTCAGGCTGGGCACGGTGTGTGGATGCGCTGAGGGTCAGGCTGTGAATGGTGTGTGAACAGCAGCGAGCGTCAGACTGGGTGCGCTGTGTGGGCGGTGATGAGGATCAGGGTGGGGACGGTTTGTGGACGTTGGTGATGGTCTGGGTGGGGACGGTGTTTGGACGTGGTGAGGGTCAGACTGGGGACGGTATGCGGACGGTGGTGAGGGTCAGGCTGGGGATGGTGTGTGGACTGCATTGAGGGTCAGCTGGGGGTGGTGTGTGAATGGCAGTGTGGGTCAGGCTGGTGGCTGTAAGTGCATGGCGGTGATGGTCAGACTGGGGGCGGTGTGTGGACGGTGGTGAGGGTCAGGCTGGGGGTGGAGTGTGGATAGTGGTAAGGGTCAGGCTGTGGACGGTGTGTGGACGGCGGTGAAGGGTCAATTTTGGGGCAGTGCTGGACGGCGGGGAGGGTAAGGCTGTGGCGGTATGTGGACCATGGTGAGTGTCAGGCTGGGGGCGGTGTGCGGACAGTGGTGTGCGTCAGGCTGGGGCGGTGTCTGGACAGAGATGAGGGTCAGGCTGGTCAGCGTATGGACGCCTGTGAGGGGCAGGCTGGGGGCGCTGTGTGGACGGTGACATGGATCAGTCTCGGAGCGGTGTGTGGACGGCAGTGAGAGTTAGGCTGAGGGCGGTGTGAGGATGGTGGTGAGGGTCAAGCTGGGGGCAGTGAGTGGTCGGTGTTTTGGGTCAGGCTGGCGGCGGTGTGTGGATGGCAGTGAGGGTCAGGCTGGGGACGGTGTGTGGACAACAGTGAGGGTCAGGCTGGGGTGATGTGTGGACAGTGGTGAGGGTCAGGGTGGGGATGGTATGTGGTTGGCGGTGAGGGTCAGGCTAGGGACGGTGTTGGACAGCGGGGAGGGTTACTCTGGGGGCGGTGTGTGGACGGTGGTGAGGGGCAGACTGGGGACGGTGTACGGACGGTGGTGAAGGTCAGGCTGGGGCCTGTTTGTGGACTGCGTTGAGGGTCAGGCTGGGGCGTTGCTTGGATGACGGTGAGGGTTATGCTGGGGGTGGTGTGTGGATGTCGGTGAGGGTTAGGCTGGGGGCGGTTTGTGGATGGCGGAGACGGCCAATTTGGGTGTGGATTATGGATGGCGGTGAGGGTCAGGCAGGGGCCGGTGCGATGACGGCAGTGATGGCCAGGGTGTTTGGAATGTGGTATCCGTCGGGCTGGGGGCTGTGTGTAGACAGAGGAATGGGCCAGGCTGGAGGTGTTGTTGGTCGGCGGTGGGGATCAGACAGGAAGCAGTGGTGAACGGCAGTGAGGATCAGGCTGGAGCACGGTGTCTGGTCAGGCTGGGCGCAGTGTGCGGAAGGCAGTGAGGGTCAGGCTGGGGCGGTGTGTAGGCAGTTATGAGGGTCAGGCAGGGGGCGGTGAGGGTGAGGCTGGGGGAGGAGTGTGGACGAAATGTGGGGGTTTGGCTGGGGTTAGTGTTGGACGGCAGCAGTAAGGGTTAGGCTGCAGGTGGTGTGTGGGTGGCTTTGTGGGTCAGTTTGGAGGCTGTGTTTGGGCACCATTGAGTCTCCGGCTGGGGGCAGTGTGTGGACGGCGGTGAGTGTCAGGCTGGGGGCAATGTATGGGCAATGGTGAGGGTCAGATGGGTATGGTGTGTCGACGGCGGTGAGTGTCAGGCTGCAGGCGGTGTGTGGATAGCGGTGAGCGCCAGACTGGGGATGGTGTGTAGAAGGTGGTGAGGATCAGGGTGGGGACGGTGTATGGACGTTGGTGAGGGTCTGGGTGGGGACGATGTGTGGACGTTGGTGAGGGTCTGGGTGGGGGCGGTATGTGGACAGTGGTGAGGGTCAGGCTGGGGGCGATGATGAACGACGGTGGGGGTCAGGCTGCGGGCAGTGTGAGGGTGGCGGTCTATGTCTGGCTGGGGGCGGTGTTGGACGTCAGTGAGGGTAAGGCAGGGGGCAGTGAGCGGACAGTGGTGCAGGTCAGGCTGTGGCGGTGTTTGGACAGAGGTGAGGGTCAGACTGGGCAGCGTATGGGCGCCTGTGAGGGGCAGGCTGGTGGCAATGTGTGGACGGTGGTGAGGTTCAGCTGGGGGCGATGTGTGGACGGTTGCGATGGTCTGGGTGGTGACGGTGTGTGGAAGTTGGTGAGGGTCTGGGTGGGGACGGTGTGTGGACGGTGGTGAGGGGCAGACTGGGGATGGCGTGGGGACGGTGGCGAGGGGAAGACTGGGGACGGTGTGGGGACGGTGGTGAGGGTCAGGGTGCAGACGGTGTGTGGATGGTGGTGAGGGTCTGGGTGGTGACGGTATTTGGACAGCAGTGAGTGTCAGGATTGGGGCGGTGTGTGGACGGCGATGAAGGGACGATCTGGGGGTGGTGATGGACAGTGGGGAGGGTCAAGTTGGGGGTAGTGTGTAGACATTGATGAGAGTCAGGCCGGGTCGGTGTATGGACCGGGGGGAGGGACATGGTGGGGACAGAGTGTACACCACAGTGCGGGTCAGGCTGGGGGCGGTGTATGGACTTTGGAGAGGGTCAGGTTTGTGGACTGTGTGGACGGCAGTGACGGTCAGGGTGGGGATGGTGTGTGGATGGCTGTGAGGGTCATGCTGAGGACAGTGTGGGGATGGCAGTGTGGGTCAGGTTGGGGATGGTGTGTGGACGGCGGGGAGGGTAAGGTTGGGGACGGTGTGTGGATGGTGGTGTGGGTCAGGCTGGAGACAGTGTGTGGACAGTGGTGAGGGTCAGACTGGGGGTGGTGTGTGGACAGTGGTGTGGGTCAGGGTGGGGACGGAGTGTGGATGGCAGTGATGGTCAGGATGGGGGCAGCGTGTGGACGGCATTGAGGGTCAGGCTGAGGGCAGTGTTGGACAGCAGTGAGAGACAGGCTGGGGTGGTATGTGGATGTCAGTGAGGGTCAGGCTGCAGGCGTTGTGTGGACAGCATTGAGGAATATGCTCGGAATGGTGTGTGGACGGCGGTGATGTTAAGCTGGGGGCGGTTTGCAGACGGCGGTGAACGTCAGGAAGGGAGCGGTATATTGGCATCTGTGAGGGTCAGGCTGGGGATGGTGTGTGGATGGCAATGATGATCAAGCTGGGGGCAGTGTTGGACTTCATTGAGGGTCAGGCTGGGGGCTGTGCTGGACAGCGGTGAGGGTCAGGCTGGGAGCGGTGTGGGTCAGGCTAGGGGCGGTGTGTGGATGGTGATGAGGGTCAGGCTGGGGACGGTGACTGGATGGCGGTGAAGGTCAGGCTGGCGATGGTGTGTGGACTGCAGTGAGGGTCAGAATGGGGACGGTGGTGAGGGTCAGGCTGGGGACAGTGTGTGGACGACGGTGAGGGTCAGGCTGCAGGCGGTGTGTGGACGGCGGTGACCGTCAGACTGGGGGTGGTGTGTAGAAGGTAGTGAAGATCAGGGTGGGAACGGTGTGTGGACGTTGGTGAGGGTCAGGCTGGGGGCGATGATGAACGGCGGTGGCTGTCAGGCTGGGGGCAGTGTGAGTTTGGTGGTCTAAGTCAGGCAGGGGGCGGTGTTGGATGTCAGTGAGGGTAATGCTGGGGGCAGTGAGCGGACAGTGGTGCAGGTCAGGCTAGGGCGGTGTCTGGACAGAGGTGTTGCCCAGTGGATGGCGGTGTGGGTCAGGCTGGGAGCGATGTGTGGACGGTGGCGAGGGTCTGGTTGGGGACGTGTGTGGATGTTGGTGAGGATCTGGGTGGGGACGGTCTGTGGACGCTGGTGAGGGGCAGGCTGGGGATGGTGTGGGGACGGTGGTGAGGGGAAGACTGGGGACGGTGTGGGGATGGTGATGAGGGTCAGGGTGCAGATGGTGTGTGAATGGTGGTGAGGGTCTGGGTGGCGACGGTGTTTGGACAGCAGTGAGCGTCAGGATGGGGACGGTGTGTGGATGGTGATGAAGGGTCAATTTGGGGACGGTGATGGACAGTGGGGAGGGTCAAGCAGGGGGCAGTGTGTAGACAGTGATGAGGGTCAGGCTGGGTCGGTGTGTGCACTGTTGTGAGGACCAGGGTGGGCACAGTGTGTGCCCTGCAGTGCAGGTCAGGCTGGGGACGGTGTGTGGACGTTGGAGAGATTCAGGCTGTAGACTGTGTGGATGGTGGTCAGGGACAGGTTGGGGACGGTATGTGGATGGCAGTGATGGTCAGGCTGGGGACGGCGCTGAGGGTCAGGCTGAGGATGGTGTGTGGATGGCGGTGTGGGTCAGGCTGGGGACGGTGTGTGGACGGCGGGGAGGTTCAGGCTGGGGACGTGTGTGGATGGTGGTGAGGTTCAGAATGGGGTCAGTGTGGGGACGGTGGTGAGTGTCTGGCTGGGGACGATATGTGGACGGCAGTGTGGGTCAGGCTGTGGACGGTGTGTGGATGGCGGTGTGGGTCAGGCTGGGAGCAGTAAGTGCACGGCAGTGGGAGTCAGACTGGGGGCGGTGTGTGGACGGTGGTGAGGATCAGAGTGAGGACGGTGTGTGGATGGTGGTGAGGATCTGGGTGGGGACGGTGTGTGGACGGCGGTGAGGGTCAGGCTGGGGACGGTGTGTGGATGGCAGTGTGGGTCATGCTGGGGGCGGTAAGTGCACGGCAGTGAGGGTCAGACTGGGCGTGGTGTGTGGGTGGTGGTGAGGGTCAGGCTGGGGGTGGAGTGTGGACAGCGATAAGGGTCAGGCTGTGGACGGTGTGTGGACGGCGGTGAAGGGTCAATCTGGGGCAGTGCTGGACGGTGGGGAGGGTCAGGCTGGGGGCAGTATGTGGACGGTGGTGAGGTTCAGGGTGAGGACGGTGTGTGGATGGTGGTGAGGGTCTGTGTGGGGACAGTGTATGGACAGCAGTGAGCGTCAGGATGGGGGAGGTAAAGGGTCAATCTAGGGGCGGTGATGGACAGTAGGGAGGGTCAGGCTGGGGGCAGTGTGTAGACAGTGATGAGGGTCAGGCTGGGGCAGTGTGTGGATGGTGGACAGGGTCTGGGTGTGGACAGTGTGTGGACGATGGTGCGGGTCAGGTTGGGGGCGGTATGTTGACGGTGGTGTGGGTCCAGGTGGGGACGGAGTGTGGATGGCAGTGAGAGTCTGGATAGTGGCGGTGTGTGGATGGCAGTGTGGGTCAGGCTGGGGGCGGTGTGTGGTTGGCGGTGAGGGTCAGACTGGGGAGGGTGAGTGGACGGAGGTGAGGGTCAGGCTGTGGTAGGTGTGTGGCCGGCGGTGAAGGTTAAATCTGGGGGCGGAGCTGCACGGTAGAGAGGGTAAGGCTGGGGGAGGAATGTGGACAGTGGAGAGGGTCAGATTGTGGACAATGTCCGGACGGCGGTGAGGGTCTGGTTGGTAATGGTGTGCGACTGGCAGTGAGAGTCAGGCTGGGGGCAGAGTGTGGACGGTGGTGAGGGTCAGGCTGGGGACGGTATGTGGACAGTGGTGAAGGTCAGGCTGGGGGGGTGCATAGATGGTGGTGAGGGCCAGGATGGGGGCGGTGTGTGGATGGCAGTGAGAGTCAGGCTGGGGACGGTGTGTGGATGGAGGTGTGGGTCAGGCTGCGGGCGGTGTGTGGATGGTGGTGAGGGTAAGGGTGTGGACGGTGTGTGGATGGCAGTGATTGTCAGGATGGGGGCGGTGTGTGGACGGCGTTGAGGGTCAGGCTGAGGGCAGAGTTGGACGACAGTGAGAGACAGGCCGGGGCGGTGTGTGGACGGCAGTGAGGGTTACGCTGGGGACGGTGTGTGGATGTAAGTGAGGGTCAGGTTGCAGGCGGTGTGTGGACAGTGGTGAGGATTACGCTGGGAATGGTGTGTGGACGGCAGTGATAATTAAGCTGGGGGTGGTGTGTGGACGACGGTGAGCGCGTCAGGAAGGGAGCGGTGTATTGGCATCTGTGAGGGTCAGGCTGGGGATGGTGTGTGGACAGCAGTGAGCATCAAGCTGGGGACAGTGTTGGAATTCATTGAGTGTCAGGCTGGGGGCAGTGCTGGACAGTGGTGAGGGTCAGGCTGGGGGTGGTATGTGCACAGCGATGAGGGCCAGGTTGGGGGCGGTGTGTGGATGGTGGTGAGGGTCAGGCTGGAGATGGTGTTTGGACAGCGGTGAGGGTCAGGCTGGAGGCAGTGTTGGTCGGCGGTGAGAGACAGGCTGGTGGCGGTATGTGGACGTTGATGAGAGTCTGGGTGGGGATTTTGTGTGGACAGCAGTGAGCGTCAGGATGGGGGCGGTGTGCGGATGGCTGTGAAGGGTCAATCTGGGTGCGGTGATGGACGGCACAGAGGGTCAAGCTGGGGGTAGTGTGTAGACAGTGATGAGGGTCAGGCAGGGTCGGTGTATGGACCGTGGTGAGGGACAGGGTGGGGACGGTGTGTGGACGGTGGTGATGGTCAGGCTGGGGGCAGTATGTGGATGGCGGTGAGGGTCAGGCGGGGGCGTTGTGTGGACGGTGGTGAGGATCAGACTGGGGGAAGTGTGTGGACGGTGGTGGGGGTCAGGGTGGGGACGGTGTGTGGACGGCAGTGATGGTCAGGCTTGGGGCGGTGTGTGGATGGCGTTGAGGGTCAGGCTGGGGGCAGTTTTGGACGGGAATGAGCGACAGGCTGGGGGCAGTGTGTGAACAGTGGTGGAGGGTCAGGCTGGGGCCAGTGTTGGACAGCGGTGAGGGTCAGACTGATGGCGGTATGTGTACAGTGGTAAGAGACAGGCTTGGGGCGGTGTGTGGACGTCGGTGTGGGTCATGCCCGCGGCGTAGTGTGGGCGGCTGTTAGGGACAGACTGGGGGCGGTGTATGGACGGTCGTGAAGGTCAGGGCGGGGACGGTGTGTGGATGGCGGTGACAGTCAGTCTGGTGGGGTGTGTGGACAATGGTGTGGGTCAGGCTGGGGACGGCGTGTGGACAGCGGTGAGGGACAGACTGAGGGCGATGTGTGGACGGTGGTGAGCATCAGGATAGGGGCAGTATGTGGACGCCAGTGAGGGTCAGACTGCCGGTGGTGTTGGATGGCACTGAGGGTCAGGCTGGTGGCAGTGTGTGGATGGCAGGGACGGTCAGGCTGTGGACGGCGTTGGGCGTCAGACTGTAGTTTGTGTGTGGACGGAGGTGAGGGTCAGGCTGGGGTGGTGTATGGGCGTCTATGAGGGTGAGGCTGGGGGCGGTAAGTGGATGGCAGTGTGGGTCAGGCTGGTCGCGCTGTGTGGAAGGCTGTAAGGGTCAGAATGGGGGCGGTGTTTGGATGGCAGTGAGAGTCAGGCCGGGGGCGCTGTTTGGATGGCGGTGAGGGTCAAGTTGGGGGCGGTGATGGATGGTAGAGAGAGTCAGGCTGCGGGCAGTGTTTGAATGGCAGTGACGGTCAAGCTGGGAATGGTGTGTGGACGGCGGTGAGCATCGGGGGGTAAGTGTGTGGACGACAGTGATGGTCATGCTGGGGGCAGTGTGTGGACATCGGTGAGTGACAGGCGGGGGGCAGTGTGTGGACGTTGGTGAGGGTTACACTGAGGACGGTGTGTGGCCGTCGGTGGTCAGGCGGGAGATGGTGTGTGGACGGAGGTGAGGGCTGGGGTGGGCCGGTGTATGGGCGTCTGTGAGTGTCAGGCTGGGGATGGTGTGTGGACGGAGGTGAGGGTCAGGGTGGGGCGGTGTATGGGAGTCTGTGAGTGTCAGGCTGGGGATGGTGTGTGGACGGCAGTGATGGTCAGGCTTGGGGCGGTGTGTGGATGGCGTTGAGGGTCAGGCTGGGGGCAGTTTTGGACGGGAATGAGCGACAGGCTGGGGGCAGTGTGTGAACAGTGGTGGAGGGTCAGGCTGGGGCCAGTGTTGGACAGCGGTGAGGGTCAGGCTGATGGCGGTATGTGTAGTGGTAAGAGACAGGCTTGGGGCGGTGTGTGGACGTCGGTGTGGGTCATGCCCGCGGCGTAGTGTGGGCGGCTGTTAGGGACAGACTGGGGGCGGTGTATGGACGGTCGTGAAGGTCAGGGCGGGGACAGTGTGTGGACCGAGGTGAGGGCTGGGGTGGGCCGGTGTATGGGCGTCTGTGAGTGTCAGGCTGGGGATGGTTTGTAGACGGCGGTGAGGGTCAGGCTGAAGACGGTGTGTGGACAGAGGTGAGGGTCAGGGTGGGGCGGTGTATGGGAGTCTGAGAGTGTCAGGCTGGGGATGGTGTGTGGACGGCAGTGAGGATCAAGCTGGGGGCGGTGTTGAACGGCGTTGAGGGTCAGGCTGGGGGCAGTGTTGGATGGCGGTAAGGGTCAGGCTTGGGCAGAGTGTGGATGGTGGTGAGGGTCAGACAGGGGGCAATTTGTGGATGGCAGTGAGGGTCAGCATGGGGGCGGCATGTGGACGGCAATGAGAGGCTAGGGGCGGTGTTTGAATGGCGGTGAGGGTCAAGATGGGGCCGATGTGTGGACGGCAATGAGAGGCTGGGGGCGGTGTTTGGATGGCGGTGAGGGTCAGGCTGGGGGCAGTGTGTGGACGGTGGTGAGGGTTACGCTGTGGGCTGTGCGTGTGGTCAGCGGTGAAGGTCTGGATGGGGACAGAGGTGAGGGTCAGGGTGGGGCGGTGTATGGGCGTCTGTGAGTGTCAGGCTGGGGATGGTGTGGGAACGGTGGTGAGGTTCAAGCTGGGGGCGGTGTTGGATGGCATTGAGGGTCAGGCTGGATGCGGTCTTTAGATGGCGGTAAGGGTCAGGCTGGGGGAAGTGTGTGGACCGTGGTCCATGGTCAGGCTGGGGGCAGTGTTGAACGGCGGTGAGGGTCAGAGCTGAAAATGTGTTGCTGGAAAAGCGCAGCAGGTCAGGCAGCATCCAAGGAGCAGGAGAATCGACGTTTCGGGCATAAGCCCTTCTTCAGGATTCCATTTTCAGCACTGATCTCCAGTATCTGCAGACCTCACTTTCTCCGGCGGTGAGGGTCAGGTAGGGGGCAGTGTGTGGATGGCGGTGAGGGTTAGTCTGGTGTTCAATAGCTTTATACCAGAGACTCTGACCTTATTTTATTCTGTGTTTCTCTGCGATTCCTTTTTTTTTTGGAAGCAGGCAGGAATGGGAAGCAGTGGCGAATGTCAATGATGTGTGACCTTCCTCGTGAGAGGATTCGAATACAGGAGCAGGGAAACCTTTCTGGAAGGGCCTTGGTGAGACCACACCTGGAGTACTGTGTGTACCTTTGTTCCCCTTTCCCAAGGAAGGCTCTCCTGGTTATTGAGAGAAAGGAAAGGAGGGTCACCAGCCTGAGTCCTGGGATGTGGAGATAGTTAAGGACTGCAGATGCTGGAAGTCAGAGTCTATACAATGTGGATCTGGGGAAGTGCAGCAGGTCAGGCAGCATCAGAGGAACAGGAAGGTTTATGTTTTGGGTCAGGACAGTTTGTCAGTCCTGATGAATAGTCCTGATCCGAAATGTCAACTTTCCAGCCCCATCGTATTCATGCTGGTCATCAAGCACCTATTTATTCTAATTCCACGTTCTGGCACTCAGCGTGTAATCGATATTGTCGTGCTTGGTGTGATCATCTCAACACTTCATCAAGGTTGCAATGTTTTCTGCATCTATCACCATTTCAGATGCTGCCGGGCCTGCTGAGGATCTCCAGCACTTTTTGTTTTTATTGCAGATTTCCACCATTTTGCTGCAGCACTTGGAGACAGAGCTGTACAGCTCCAGATTTTGTTGACTCTGATTCCTGGGATGTCAGGACTGATGGATGAAGAGGGACTCAATCCTCATTTAATACTCCACCTCCTCTGGTTTTCTAAGCTGCTGATCACATCACTAATATTCTACCTCCCATTCCCAGACCTTAATCTGACCCAGCGAAGCCTACACTTTATCTCCCATCCCTCTGCCAGACTAGTTACAACCTCACCAATGGAACTGCAATAGCCCCCATCAGGGGATTTCTCCCAGCACTGCCCAGGGGTAACTGGTCAGGCTGGTACAGGTCCCACCTAACCCAGAAACGATTCCAATGCCTGAAGACTCTAAACCCTTCTCTGGTACACCATTTCCCCAGCCACACATCCAGCTGGTCTATCCTTTTATTCCTACTCTCATTAGTACATGGCACTAGTGGCAAGTCTGATATTATTACATTTCAGGAGATATATTTCAGTGGATCGCTGATTTTCCTTTATACAGCTTTCAGGCCCTCATCCCTTTGTTTAGCGATGTGGTTGGTATCCGTGTTCCATAACTCATCTATGATGCTCAGATATCCGAAATTAATCTCGTCCCATTGGCCAACACTTGGCCCATATCTTTCTAAAGCTTTCCTAATCACATATGCAATCAGATGCCTTTTAGATGTTGTTATTGTACAAGCCTCCACACTTCCTCTGGCAGCTCATTCCATACACGTATCACGTGCAGCTTGAAAAAGTCCCTCAGATCCCTTTTAAATCTTTCCCTCACACCTTAAGCCTGTGCCCCCTAGTGTTTGACTCACCTAACCTTGGGAAAAGACCCTGGTTATTCACCCTATCCATGCCCTTCACGATTTTATCAACCTCTAAGAACATCTCTCAGCATCCGATGCTTCATGGACAACAGCCCCAGCCTATTCAGCATCACCCTATAGCTCAAACTGTCAACCCTGGCAACAACTTTGTACATCTTTTCGGAATCCTTTCAAGTTTCACAATATCAGTCCTACAGCGGGAAGACCAGGACTGAAGGCAGAATTCCAGAAGTGGCTGAATCAATGTTCTGGAGAGCCGCAAAATAATGTTGCAACTCCTGTATTCAATGCACTGACCAATAAAGGCAAGTATACAAAACACCATCTTCACTACCCTACCTATCTATGGTTCTACTTTCAAGGAATTATGAACTTGCACTCCAAAGCCTCTTTGTTCAGCAACACTCCCCAGAATCTTCCCATGAAGTGCATAAGTCCTGCCCTGATTTGCTTTTGCAAAATACAGCACCTCACATTTATCTGAATTGCACTCCATCTGTCACTCCTCAGCCCATTTGATTGAAGTCCCATTGGACTCTGAGATAACCTTCTTCGTTGTCCACATCACCTCCACTTTCGATGTGTACTATAACCCTACTAACCCTACCTCATATATTCACAAAGAGATCATTTATATAAATGATGAAAGCAGTGGACTCAGCACAGAGTCTTACAGCATATTGCTCATCACAGGCCTCATCGAGCAGACATAGCATGGATTCATGAAAGGTAGGTCATGTTTAATTAATTTACTCAAACTATTTGAGGACATTACGAGCACATTGGACAACGGAGACCCAGTGGATATGGTGTATCTGGATTTCCAGAAGACATTCAACATGATGCCACACAAAAGGCTGTTGTATAAGATGCACGACATTCTGGCTAATGTATTGGCATGGATACAGGATTGATGAACTAACAATAAGTAAAGAGCGGGGATAAATGGGTGTTTGGACTAGTGTTGGGACTACAATTGTTCACAATTTACACAGATGGTTTGGAGTTGAGGACCAGGTGTCAGAGTTCACATTTGACATTAAGATGGGGTAAAGCAATGTGTGCAGAGGCCACTGTAAGTCTACACAGGGATAAGGATAGGTGACTTGAGTGGGTAAGGATCTGGCAAATGGAGGAAAATATTGGGAAATGTGAGGTCATTCGTTTTGGTTGGACTAACAGCAAAATAGATTATGAAATGGTGAAAACTTGCAGCATGCTGCTGTGCAGAAAGAGCTGGTTGTCCTTGTGCATGAACCACAGGAAGTTGGTTTGCAGGTGCAGCAAGTAATTAAGGCAGTGAAGGGAATATTGTCCTTCATTGCTAGAGGGATGATTATGCTGCAGCTGTACGGGGTGCTGGGGAGGCCACACCTGGAGTACTGTGTACAGGTTTGATCTCCTTACTTCAGGAAGGATGGACTGATACTGGTGGTGGTGCAGAGGAGGCTCACTAGTTGGTGTCTGGAGTTGAGAGGGTTGCCATATGTGGAGAGATTGAGAAGACTGGTACAATATACATTGGAATTTCGAATAATGGGAGGTTGTATAGGAAAAAAATAAAATTATGAAGGGAGTAGATAAGATAGAATCAGGGAAGTTATTTCCATTGGGGACGGGGCAAACTAGAGAACATATTGTCAAAATAAGGGGATGTCAGATTTAGGACTGAGTTGATGAGGAACCTCTTCAGCTAAAGGGTTGTGAATCTGTGGAATTCCCTGCTGAACGCAGCAGTTGAGGCTTTCATCTTGAATGTCTTTTCGTCAAAAAGTAGATTTACGAATAGGAAAGGGATTAACGGTGATGGTGAGAGATCAGGAAAGTGGAGCTGAGGACATGAAAAGATCAGCCCTGACCTTATTGAATGGCAGAGCAGGCTTGAGGGACCAGACATCCTACTTCTGCTGCTATTCATTATGTTCCCACTTTCCAGCCGTCCTTTTACCTGGGAATAGCAATGAAATTTTGAAAGTTCTCACGTCGTACCGTCAAAATTCGCCTTTGTCCAATTTAGAACATGAACTTTTAGATCTTTTAAAACTAGTAGAATTATCAGAGAATTCCAGCAGACCATTCAGCCCATCACATCCACACTGACCTTCAGACTACCACCCGAGGCATGGAATGCTGCATTTCCCATGGATAATCCACCGAGACTGCACTTCCCTGAATACTATGGGCAATTTAGCCTGGATAATCCACCCAACCTGCATATCTTTAGATAGTGGGAGGAAATCAGAGCAACCAGACGAACTCACGCAGATAACAACCAGGTGATCATCTGTTTCTTATTTCCCAGTTCCACCCAAATAACTTCACTGGATGCACTCCAATGAATATCCTCCCTAAGCCCAACTATAATGCTATCCCTGATCAAAAACACCACTCCAACTCCTCGTATGTTCCCCTTCCTATCCTTCCTCTTGCATCGATACTCTGGAACAACAAGATGCCAGTCCTATCCACCCCTGAGCCTCGTTTACATAATGCTCATGATATCCCAGTGCCACGTGCAAAACCATACCCTGAGCCCATCTGCCTTCCCTGTCAGGCCTCTTGCATTGAAATAAGTGCCGTTTAAATGGTCAGTCATACCTGGTTCTGTACCTTGCTCTTGCCTGCCTTGACTGTTTGGCTTCTGAACTGTACCAGCCTCAGACTTACCTCTTTTCTCATTATCTCTTTGGGTATACCCACACGCCCTCACTGGTCTAATGCCTCCCGACTAGCACTAGCAAATCCCCCTATCTGGATATTAGAAACCTTCCAATTCAGGTACAATCAATCCTTCTTATGCATGTCAACTCTACTCCAGAGGCGATTACAATGATCCAAAAATGTGAATTCTACACAGGCTCCTTAGCCACTCATTCATTCCCTCCATCCTGCTATTCCTCCTCTCACGAGCATGTAGCACCGGGAGTAATCCAGATATTAGGACCAACGAGGACCTACTTTTCCAGGCTAATTTACGATATTCTCTCGGCAGGACCCCATGCTATCCCCTTCCTATGTCATTGGTATCAATGTACAACGACCTCCCAGTGGTCATTCTCCCCTTTGAGAATAGTCTGCTCCCTCTCTGAGACATCCTTGACACTGGCACCAGGGAGGGACCACCCCATTCTGATGGTCTCACTGTCAGCTGCAGAAACGGCAGTCTGTGCCCTATACCAGACAGTCCCTAATCATCATTGATCACCTGGAACCTGATATACTCTCCTTACGTTAGAGACAGTCTCAGTACCAGTACCTTGGCTGTCAGTGCTACATTCCCAAGAGAGTCTATGACCACCTACATTTTCCAGAACACGCTACTTGTTTGAGATGGGAAGAGCCACAGGAGACTACTTTTCTACCTACCTCCCTCTCCTACCTTTCCAAGATGAACCTGCAGATTTCCAGCTGAAACTGCCATTTATCACACACCCTGACTCGTGTAAATTCTTCATTACCATTAAGCACCGCTCCATCTGATCCATGCAATCCAAGAGGATTTGCATCCTCACTTCCTGGAGACTATCATCAGAATCATTGAAACTCTTCCTAATCTCCGACATCCTCCAGGAATATCACGTCACTGTACGAATGGCCATCTCTGCACCTTAATCTGTAGACCCAGAAAAAGGCAGAGTCTTTCAACTTTACAAAAGACTACTCTCGAAAACGTTAGCACCTGTATTTTATATTTAAATCATTCAACCAAAAGATCATAAGACAGGCATTTAAACTAATAAACCATCACCCTGCTGAATGTAGTGGATTTTTAGAAATAAAACAGACCAACATTAACCTTTTAAGAGACTGAAACCCACTGAGCTGATCCCCGGTTGTGAGTCACAGCCATACAGCATGGAAATAGACCCTTCGGTCAAACACATCCATGCCGACCAAATGTCCGATCCTAATCTCATACCATTTGCCAGCACTTTGTCGATATCTCTCTAAACCCTTCCTATTCATACACCAATCCAGATGCCTAATAAATGTTGCAATTGTACCAGCCTTCACAACTTCCTTTGACAGCTCATTCCATAAAAGCACCACCATTGCATGAAAAAGTTTCCCCTTCCGTCCCTTTTATATCTTTCCCCTCTCACAATAAACCTATGCCCTCTAGTTCTAGATTCCCCCTCCCCACTGAAAATACCTTATCTATCTCTCTGATCCATGCTCATGATTTTATAAACTTCTGAGGTCACCAGACAGCTTCCGATACTGGAGGGAAAACAGCCCCAGCCTATACAGTCTCTCCCTATAGCTCAAACCCTCCGACCCTGGCAACATCCTTGTAAGTCTTTTCTGAACCTTTCAAGTTACACAACATCCTTCTGATAGGTGGAGAACAGAATTGCACACAATATTGCAAGATGGCCAAACCAATGTCCTGAACAGCTGCAACATGATATCTCAACTCTTGTAGTCAATGCTCTGACCAATAAAGGAAATCATACCAAACACCTTCACTATTCCATCTACCTGCGCCTCTACTTTCGAGGAATTATGAACCTGCATTGTAAGGTCTCTTTGTTCAGAAATACTCCCCAGGACCTGACCATTATGTGTATCAGTCCTACTAAATTTTGCTTTTCCAAAATGCAGCACATTTAACTCCAAATTTAACTTCATCTACCACTCCTCAGCCCATTTGCCCATCTGATCAAGATCACATTGTAATCCGAGGTAACATTCTCCATTGTCCGCTACACCTTCAATTTTGGTGTCATCTGCCAACTTCCTAACTATACCTCCTACGTTCACATCCAAATAATTTATATAAATGTCAAAAAGCAGAGGACCCAGCACTGATCCTTGTGACACTCCACTGATCACAGGCCTCCAGTCTGAAAAACAATCCTCCACTATCACCCTCTGTCTTCTAACTTTGAGACAGTTCTGTATCCAAATGGTTAGTTCTCCCTGTATTCCGTGAGATCGAACCTTGCTAATCAGTCTCCCATGGGGAACCTTGTCGAATGCCTAACTGAAGTCCATATAGATCACATCTATCGCTCTGCCCTCATCAATCCTCTTTGTTTCTTCTTGAAAAAACAGCTCAATCAAGTACGTGATACATGATATCCCACGCACAAAGCCATGCCGACTATCCCTAATCATAGAACACAGAAAAGTACAGCACAGAACATGCCCTTTGGCCCATGATGTTGTGCTGAGATTTAATCCTAATGTAAAAAAAGTAACTTAACCTACGCACCCCTCAACTCAGAACGAGATTAATTTCGGATATCTGATTCACAACCTGACAACCAGCTGAATCCCAGAGGTGAGGCGAGGGTGACAGCCCAGTCCCACTCCAAGACCACTATTTCTAGCTGATTCCACCCTCACCTCAGCTCATATACTGAAACTCTCATCCATCACGTGTTATGATTTTTAGATTACTTACAATGTGGAAACAGGCCCATCAGCCCAACAAGTCCATATCGACCCTCCGAAGAACAACCAACCCAGACACATTCCCCTACATTTACCCTTTCACCTGACAGTAAGAGTAATTTAGCATGTCCAATTCACCGAACCTGCAATTCTATGGACTGAGGGAGGAAACCGGAACTCCCAGAGGAAATCCACGCAGACACGGGGAGAATGTGCAAACGCCACACAGACAGTTGCCTGAGGCGGGAATTGAACCTGGGTCTCTGGCGCTTTGAGGCAGTAGTGCTAACCACTGAGCCATTGTGCCGCCCATAACCAGACTCGTGGCTAGCCTCCCAAACTCAACCTCCCTGTAATCTCAAGAAAAATCGAAAACTCTCGCCCACGTGCTCTCTTCTCCCCAAACATGTTCATCCGTCAAAAGGTTCATATTCATAAGTAACAACAATTTTAAAAACTCACTCTTGATTTGATTCCTGGCTGTGATCATCCCTAGCTCCCCGCACCACACATCCTTTGAGACCTCAACAACCCATTTTGTTAGAGACTCCCAACGATTTGTTAATTCATTTCTTCAACTGTGTGGCTGATTCTACAGTTGCTAAAGCAACATGGTCTGGAATTTGCAGATAAAACTCACAAGTCTGTTTTCCCCCATTAAGATATTCCTCAAAACTTGCATTTTGGCAATGCTTTTGGTCACCTGACCTAACATCTCCATCTCTGACCTTATGTCTAAAGATCTCAATAATATTTTTGTGAAATTATAAACATCATAACTAAACTATAAACTGTTTTTTATTTGAACATCATCTTCAAATCATCACTGTTGCTGTATTGAATAATCTGTAATGTCTCTTACCCAGCCACATAGTGGGAGCACCTTCACCACACAAACTGCAGCTGTACAAGAAAGTCAAACATCACCCTCTTCACAAACAACAGGGCTTTGGCATTAATCACTGGTATCTGTGGATGGAGAAACAGTTGATGTTTCAGGGAGTGCAAAATGGATTACAGGGATTGAAAATGGTACAGAATATGACAGTCAGAAATGGAAGGAGAATACACTTGCTCATTGGGAAAAAGAATTCTTGACTGTCAAAGATATTCTATTAAAAAAATCTGATAATAGAGCAGCACATGGGCAGGGGATGGGCGGCAGTGAAAACTCATTTACAAAGGGTCTATAAAAGTTATAGTACAGTGGGCACAGTACTAAACAGACCAAAAATACACCCATGTTTCGAGATTGAGGAAACTAGATATTGACAAAGTGGTCATGAGGGAGCCCAGAGGTGAATCAGAGCAGTATTAGCTGTTATGATCCCAATGACTCTCTACCAGAGAAAGGATGCACATGTGCCTGTCTGCACCTTGCCCCCTATAAAGGTGGCGGCGGCGCACGTGTCCAGTGAATCGTTGCCCCGAATAAAGATGGCGGCGCTCACTCAGGCCTGCAGCCGCGCTGAAGCAATTCCCCGTTTACTGCAAACATGGGACAGGGACGTTGAAATTTGTGTTTTCCGACGTGCACAACATGTTTGCAAAACCTCTCCGCTCATAGCAACACAGTCTTTATCCCGTTTCCCTCTGTTTATTTCTTTCCTTACCGTATCCTTTCTCCCCATAGCTTCTCGAGCATTCATTCCAGCGACTCTGCGCCGCCCGCGAGGGTGATCACGTGGTTTAGCCTATTTCCGCCCCTCATTCACTTTGATTGGTTGAAGGACCAACCGCCCCCCACCCCAGATCCTCCAGCACCGCCCACTGTCCTTTCATTGGTCCCGTGCTGACCAATCACCCGGGGTTCCTTTGTTGGTTAACGCATGCGCCGTGCGTCCTGCTTTTGCTAATATGTTGGCTAATGTGATGGGAGAGTTTACTGAGGGTAAGAATTCCCTTTGTGTGGGCTCTGCAGTAGATTTCCTTCATTCATGGAGGGAATTGCCTTCCTACTCATGGCTGCAGAGCTGTGATTGATGAATCAATGCCATCTGAATCAGTACATAAACAGAGCTGAAAATGTGTTGCTTGAAAAGCGCAGCAGGTCAGACAGTATCCAAGGAGCAGGAGAATCGACGTTTCTGGCATGAGCCCTTCTTCATTCCTGAGACCTCACTAGGCGTACTGTATACAATATTAGCTCCCATATTTAATAAAGGATAAACCAGTATTGGAGACCATTCACAAAAGATTTACTTAGCTGCTTCGAGGGTGAAACGGTTGACCTAACATTCTTCATTCAGGAATGAAGAAGGATCTCCAGCATCTGCAGTCCTCACTGTCTCCTCAGTACATAAACACCCAATTTTCACTCTTTCACAACATCTGAGATTTTTAGCTCATTGTATCACGCTCTTCTTTGGAAACAAAAAAGCATGAAGTGGTGCCTCAAGGAATCGGAGCAGGAGTAGGACAGTCATCCCTTTCAGCTTGTTCCTCCATTCTATCAGATCATGGCTGGGTCAAACCAGGCCTCAACACCTCTTTTATGCTTGATCCGCATAGTCCTCAACTGCTCAATATTTCAAAAATCTATCTGCCCTCTTTTAAAATAATTTGAGATAGAATCACAGATTCCCTACTGTATGGAAACAGGCCTTTCAGCCCAACAAGCCACACTGACCCTCCGAAGAGTAACCCAACCAGACCCATTCCCCTATCACATTTAGCGTTCACAATTCTTTGGGCCAGAAAATTCTAGCCATTCACTGAGGGAAAAAAAATTCTTGACATTTATTTTAAAAAATGAATTTTCCCTTCTGCAATGTCCCCTAGTTTGAGACTTCATTGGTGCTGGAAGATCGAGTCAACGTCTACCCTGTCAAGCTCCTCAGAATCTTGTTTCCATAAGATCACCCCTTATTTGTCAAGTTGCTATTGAATAATGACCCAACCTGTTTAGCTATTCTTGTTAGGTCAACCATTTCACCCTCGAAGCGGCTAAGTGAATCTTTTGTGAATGGTCTCCAATACTGATTTATCCTTTATTAAACGTGGGAGCTAACATTGTATATAGTACGCCTAGTGAGCTCTCAGCAACAGCCAGTTGGCTAACCAATCCTCAGTCCATGCAAATACATTACCCTGATACTGTGAGCTCCTATATTGTGCGATTAACTTTTATGTAGCACATTATCATTTACATTTTTAAAATCCAAATACAGAACATCATTAGCTTGCCCTTTATCAGCCCTGCTTGTTATCTCCTAAAAGAACTGTCGCAAATTTGTCAAATATAGTTTCTCTTTCACAAAACCCAGACTACCATGTTTAATGATAAGCTTATCTAAATGTCCTGCTATTTCTTACTTTTATATTTGACTCTGCTGTATTACCAAAACAGACATTAAATTAACTATAGTTTCCTGATTTCTGTCTCCCTTCCCTTCTTGGACAGATGCATCAATCCACTGGATGCTCCCTGTATCCTTGATTCTTGAATTTTCCAATCGATGCCTTGAATACCTCTTCAGCCAGTTGCCTTAAAAATGTTTGATCCAGGCAATTAGGTCCTGTCTGCCTTTAGTTCTATTAGTTGGTCAATACTTTGACCCTTGTGACAAAGACTGTTATAACATTTTTCTTCCCATGATTAACTTGCTTATTTGCTACCTTTTGGATGATAACGGTATCCTCCTTCATGAAGACCAATGTAAAGTATCGGTTTAAATTATCAGCTGTTTCCCTGTACCAATTATCAAGTCCAGAGTCACAACCTCCAAGAGTTCGATGCTGACTTTAGATACTCAATTTTTATATACCTGTACAACTCTTGTCTTTCATTTTTGTTTCTTGTCAATTTAATTACATGATCAGTTTTCTTCCTTTTTAGTCATCCGCTGCTATGTCATTCTTTTCGTTGTGGGTACTGTCCTTCACTGCGTTTGTTACCCACGGGCGGTTCACCTTTCTCTTCGACTTCTGCTTTTTGCTTCAAATTAACTTTTGCTCAGCATTATATAAAAAAACCCATCATATTAAAGTGACCGAGCATGTGATTTTTTATTAACATTGGATGCTTCAATGTTCCTATTGGGTTTGCTGTTTCGAAAAAGAGCTAAAGTCATCTGGAAAGGAGATGGCAGCTGATTCACTGTGAATTTCCAAAATAAATTTGAATACTTGCAAAAAGAAATTATTTGCACTACTGTGAGAGCAGGGATCTAACCAAATAGCTATTTTGAAAAGGCGGCACAGTTGTGATGGGTTGAATAGCGGCCTCTGATTTCAAAAGCACAATGTGATCCAAGTTATCTTCTAATCTCTGCTGTACTAATTCTTTCTGATTGAGATGACTGTATTGGCATGTGCGCAGGGTGTAGCAGGATCTCTGACTGCCACAAACCAATCTCGTGGAACAGCTCCTGTGTTAGTGACAGTGCTGTTGGACCAACAGAGTTGCAACATTCAGATTTCATGAAGCAACTGCGAACGAGGGCTGAACTTTGCAGGTAAGATTTTACACTGCCGCAATCTAATTAATATTATTAAACTTCACGGCTTAATAACCTGAGGATTGTTGCTCGTTGCACAGTTATTGATGGTTTTGCTGTCATCTATGATCAGGAAAGGCAGGGTGAATGCATTCAGTCTTTTAAGAAAAATGGCGGGCGGCTCAGCCGTTAGCACCGCTGCCTCAGTGTACATGGGACCCAGGTTCAATTCCAGCCTCGGTGACCTTCTGTGTTGAGTTTGCACATTCTCCCGTGTCTGTGTGGGTTTCCTCCCACAATCCAAAGATGTGCAGATTAGGTGAAATAGTCATGCTAAACTGCCCATATTTTCCAGCGATGCACAGGTTTGGTGCCTTAATCAGGGTTAAACTTTGAGGAATAGATTTGGTTGGGATACGATTTGGAGGGTTGGTGTAGATTTGTTGGGCTGAAGGGCCTGCTTCCACAAAGTAGAGATTCCATGCTCTGAGTAATTTTGGGGATCTAACAGAATCCTGGTATTCAGAGGGTTCTCAGTTAGTTAAAATAATATTGTGCACTCAGCTTATGTTACCTTGTGAAGCAATTTGAGGTAGACTGCTCTGTGCAATTTCTCAAAACAGATGTTCTGGAACCAATCAGAGAAGAGCTATTTTAGACCTGATAATATGATTGATTAATGGGCTCAAAATAAAAGACCCTTTTGGTAAGATTCAATGCAGCATGATAGAATTTAGCTTTAGTGTGAGGAATTTGGTTCTTCAACCAGTATCTAAACTTAAAGGCAGTCACAAGGGGATAAGGTAGTCGTTCGCTAAACTGGAATGGGACTATATTTAGAATGTTAAAGTAGAAGAATATATTCAATTATTTTATAATTCTCAACAATATATATTGACTTGCAAAAGAAATGCACGATGAATAGCGGTGCATAGGTGAGGGAATTATGAGTGACATCAAATTGAAAGAAAAGATGTACCAAACTGCAAAGATAATGGGAGTCCAGAAGTTTAAAAATTTCAAACTACTGAAGGATGAAGAAAAAAACAGATGGAAGATATTTTGTCCCTTTTCCGAGATCCTGTTATAACATCTTTGCTCCCATTAATACCTTGCTTATTTCCCAGCATTAGGATGGTAGCAGTATCTTCCGGATTAGTAAGGTAATTGCGCAAATTAACCCACCAGTTAGTTAGCCTAAAACAAAGATGCTGTGGTAGTGTCTCCAACTTTGAGCCAGGAGGCCTGGATCAGTCCCACCTGCTTCAGAGTTGTCATAATGCCTCAAAGTAGATTGATTAGGAAAGCAATATGAGACAAACTTCAGTAACTGAATGGACAGTCTTGATGGTCTCTGGAAATTCCAAACTTGACTGTTTTGTATCCTCATCTGAGGCCTGATCTCAATTAATCTTCCTAATTTCCTTTTCTTGTGTTGAATATAATTAAAGTTTGTTCTGTCTGCATGCCCCCTTGTGCAAAACCTGTTGCAATCTGTCAAAGAACAAGATTGAAAACTTAGATTAGCTGATAACCTGTTCAAGGAATTAAACCAGTGGCCTATTTTCACTGGGACAGTAGGCGCTGCAGAAATGATCCCATTACACATTGAGCTGAGACAGGAGGTGGTGAGCTTGCTGAAATGTCTTTCATTGAAAAATGTTTGAATTAAAATAAATTACTATGACTGCGGAGCAATTGAATTTAGAGACTTAGTAGGGAGTATCGACCGTCTTTTCTTTGTTTGTTTCATCGCAGAAGGAATGAGAGCAGCCCAACGCCAGCTGGACCCGCGGAGAAACTACCAGATATTAAAATATGTAACTATGCTTCATTAGCCAGTCTGACTGAGTCATCCAGACTCAAACATCGTGACTGGAAGTGGGTTTTTTGTGTTCACTGTTGATGCTGTTACAGAGAATAAAATTAATGCATAACATATTTCTTGATAACTGAAAACAACCGATACTGAAAATCACAGTAGGGAGCCGATGGCTGAGTGGTATTATTGCCAGACTGTTTATACAAAGATCCAGGTAGTATTCTGGAGAACCAGGGTCAAAACGTGTCACACGAAATGTTGGAATTTGATTTCGGTGAATATCTGCAATTAAGAATCTCATGACCATGAATCCTTTGTCGAGTTTCGGAAAATCCATCTGGTTCACTAACATGCTTGAGGTAAGAAGCTACCATCCTTACCTAGTTTGTCCTCCAGACACACAGTAATGAGATTGACTCTTAACTGCCCATTGGACAATTAGGGATGGGCAATGAATTCTGCAGAGCCAATGATACCCTCATCCTATGAACATCTTTTTAAAAATCGATAGAGAGAGCAAGCTAACAATTTGAGTCCAGATGACTCTTCATCAGAGCTCTGAATGAGTCATCGAGACACACCGTTAGCTTACTTGGTCTCCATGGATGCTGCATGACCTGCTGTCAGCTCCAGCATTTGTTGTTTTCAGTACAGGTTCCACCATCTGCAGTAATTTCCTTATATACTTCTCATTATTTTGTTTACTAAATACCCACTAAATTGCAGCTACTACTCAACACCTTACCTACAGAGTACTGTGGCCCTGGTGTCAAAAGCCTACATTGAATTGTTCAATTACACCATAGTTTAGGACAATTGCAAAATGCCACTGTGGCTGGAAAGAATAGAATCATAGTCATACAACATGGAAATGAAACCTTTGGTCCAACTCGTCCATGCCAACCAAATTTCCCAAAATATGCTAGTGCAGTTTGCCTGCATTTGTAACATTTTCTTCAATATTTCCTATTCATGCACCTCTCCAAATGTCTTTTAAATGTTGTAACTGTACTTGCATCTTTAACTTCCTCTAGCCGTTCATCCCGTGTCCCAACCAATCTCTTTGTGAAGAAGTTGGCAACTGATAGTTTCACTGTTGACTACGGTGAGTGAATCGCTGGGGATTATTGTTCGTTCAGGAGCAACCCTTTCTGAGCATGGCTCAGGGCCTCAAGAGATTCCTGAATGTGTCTTGAGCCTCCTTGTGGGTTACCACATGCTGCTCAAGGCCTTGTGTTTGCACAGCACATCTGTCTATGGGTGGGGGTGTTGTGGAAGGAAGGAGGAGGCGTTAAGGAACTAATTAGTTTATGGAATGTGGGTGTCACTGGTTGTGTGAACATTTATTGCCTCATTCTAATTCCCTTGAGAAGGTTGATGTGAGCTCCCTTTTTGAATCACTACAGTCCGTGTGGGTTGTAGGCCTATTGGTATTGCTGTTGGGAGGGAGTTCCAGAATTTAGGCTCAATGACACTTCAAGACTGCTGAAAGATTTTCAACTCCATATGGTAGTGGTTTGGAGGGGAACCTGCAGGAGGTGGTGTTCCCATGAATCTGCTTCCCTTTTCCTTTTAGTCGGTATTGGTCATAGGTTTGAAAGATGCTACTGGAGTATTATGAATTGATATAATGTATCTTGTAGATAGTACATAGTGCTGCTCTGGACATCAGTGGAGGAGGGAGTGAATGTGGTGCCAATCAAGCAGTCTGCTTTTTCCTGATGCTGTCAAACTTCTTGAGTGTTCTTGGAGCTACACCCAAACCTAGCCAAGTAGTGAATATCCTATTGCACTCCTGAGTTGTGTCTTGTAGATGGTGGACAGGCTTCAGAGATTCGCGGGGTGTTTTACTTACCGTAGTTATATGGCTAGTCCACTTCAATTTCTAGTCAATAGAAAACCCCAGAATGTTGATGGTGGGGGATTCGGTGATGATAGGTTTGGGGAAAGAGGCTGCAAGGTTTTTGGTGAAGGAGCTTCAGGCTGAAATCTAGGGAGGGGGGAATAAGGTAGAGGCCAGAAATGGAGAGGTGGAGAAAAATGCTGCAAAGGAAACATCACGGTCTTTTCTCTGTGCTGGGCCCAGCTGGTCTGCTAACACTACTGTAGAGATATTGTGCCTCACCTCACCAAATTAAACAGCCTTTCACCATAGTCTTTCCAATACCCTGCCCATTAAACACCTTGTATTAGTCAATTCCCCTTACTCCCTCCTTTTGAAGTAAGAACATAAGAGCATCAGAATTAGGAACAGGAGCATTAATCCATCCCCTTGTACCTGCTCTGCCATTTGATACAGTCACAGCTAATCTCATCTTGGCCTGAAAACCACTTTCCTGCCAGCTCTCCTTAACTCTTCAACCCATTACTAATTAAACCTGTGTGTCTCCTGTTTAAATTTACTTAATGTCCCAGAATCCACATTGTTCCGAGATAGTGAATTCCACAGATTCACCATCCTCTGAGAGAAGTAATTCCTCCAACTTCCCCTTTATTGTAAACTAATTACTCTCATTTGAGGTTGCATCATCTTCTCTGCATCTACTTGGTCAATCCCTTGACCATTTTATAGACCTCAATGATACCACTTCTCAATCTTGGGCTCCAATGAATATGAATGCAAATAGTGGTTGTAGCTCAGCTTGTGACATTTGAATAACTGTGGCAGAGGATTTTTGTTCAAAACTGATCTGGACAGTTCGTGCTTTTCAAATAAGAAATAGTTGATGAGATTAAGTACATTAATATATCGGAGTTTTGTTTTTAGAAAGACTTACTTTTGGGAAGATTTGGTTAAGGGAATATTGCAGTCAAAGCTGTGGAAGATTAACCTCCACCCATGTGTGAGGTAGTACACTGTGGTCAAAAGAATAAAGAGACCACTTTCTCTTTGGAAATATGTCCTTCAATAAGACAGAGAGACCTGGAGATAGGAATGGTTCGCTAGCAGTAAATGGCACCGGTTTGTGAAGTTAGATAGAGAAGTAGATCATGGGTTTATTTCTGGGGCGACAGAATGGAAATGTGTTAAGTATTTGTGGAACCATAGACAGATCACCCTTGGAGCACTGCAAACTTCATATTTTAATATGGATGTCGAGACAGTAGAGAAGATAAAGTATAATTACCGGAATTATATCAAAAGTGAATTTGAATTCATCAAGTAAGATTGGACAGTCTTGTCTCGTTGAAAAAGAATGACATGGTCCTGTTATGTAGGAGTTTCATAGGGTAGACATAGAAAAGATGTTTCTGCTTTTGAATAACATTATCGACTGGAGCTGGGGATATAATTGTAGTCACTATTAAATCCAATGGGGACTTTGCAGAGGGCGACAAAGTAGTTACCCAGAAAGGGGTTTGACTGTAGAACTTAGCTCATCAGGAATAATTGAAGTAAATAACAGATAAATTCAAGGAGGAGCTTGGAATACAAGAAATCAAAGAAAACTATGTTGATGGGTTCAGGTTGAGAAGGAGGCCTGAGTAAATCACAAATACTGAGAATCTGTTTTTCTATTCTGAAACTATGCATCTGTGTTGATCTGTGACATTTCTATAGTAGCAACAGCGGCAGCAGTAAACAAGGCAGCTCACCCTTACCATTCTTGGAGAAAAGCAGAACTTCTGGCCAAACAACGGGAAATAGCTCTATTGACGAGGTGGTTCAAGCAGTGGCCAATGACTCGATCCGCAGAGACAGTGTGCCTTCATTCCCTGGTGAGAAAGGTGAATTCTTTTACCAGAAATGGTGTTTTGTCCTTCCAATGATCTCATGACTTAAACGGGGAAATGTGTCTCTTCAGTCAATCAATCAATCAAATCTGTTGCTACGTTAGCACTCCTTCGCTACCCAAAGGATATGTGGGTCAAATACGCACATGTCTTGCACTGATTTATTTCAAGATTCCTTTATTCAGTTATGTGCTTAATCTATTCAATCCAAGTTCCTTGTGTTTCCCTTTGATCTGTAGTTGTGCATAAGGAAACTTTAACAATGTGTGATTCAATATCAAGGTTGTGTTGAATCAATAATTGTAACCCAACTCTGCTCCTTGAGCAGATAATTAATCCAAGGATTCTAGCTCAGCCCCTAACTTCAAGTTCAAGTTCTAAACCTTTAAGTGAGCAATGAAAAATAACAAAGACCAATGTCAATCATTTATTGTCTCTCCAGACTCTGCTTCTGTTGCCACTGAATGCTCCTATTGACGAGTCCATAACTAAAGATGAGATTAAAGAGAAATCCTTCCGTTCCCTTCTGATGTCAGAGAGCCATACTGCTTTAATATGGGGAAGAAATGCAGCCAGCAGGATGATTCAGTTGAGGACATATTGCGGGACCAATCGCCTTCTCCTATGGATTAGGGTGACTCGTGGTGCCAAATACTGGGATCTCAGTGCTTGGAATAGTTGCTCCTCTCCTTGCTCGATGTATCTTGCCATGAGATTCAGATGGAGAGATGAGGACCATATGGTAGAACGAGTGTGAGCCAACAGTTGGGCAGGGCCAGTGTTTTTGAAAAAAAAAGCGAGTACCATTCTGTAACAATGTGCCCAGAGTTGCTAAATCATGAAGGGAATCAAAATTTCACAGTGTTAATCTTTGTGATTGAGTTCCCATGTAGTGAAGACAAAGATTAATATTGACTGGGATTCCTTGCTCACCCAATCAGGAAAACACATGCTAAATTTGCCTGCTAAGAATGTCCCTGAATTTACACCTTTCTACTGTCCATTAAAGGTGATAAGATGCAAAAGACAGGGGGCTTTTGCAGAGGAATTTGATTTGAACAAGAGACATTTGTGCAGATAATAAGAGATATTCTTATTATCTCTTAGTTAATGTTATAGTTAGGGATATCCTGCACGGATCGATGTAGGAGCCTTAATTGTTCGCTATTCACAATGAAAGGAAAGCTGAAACTTTATTGCTGGAACAGCACAGCAGGTCAGGCAGCATCTAGGGAACAGAAGATTCGACGTTTCGGGCATATGCCCTTCTTCAGGAAGAAGGGCATATGCCCGAAACGTCGAATCTTCTGTTCCCTAGATGCTGCCTGACCTGCTGTGCTGTTCCAGCAATAAAGTTTCAGCTTTGATCTCCAGCGTCTGCAGACCTCACTTTCTCCACAATGAAAGGAAAGCCACATTCAAAATTTGGGGCCACTCTTCAGATTACAGCGATGTCAAGTGTAGGTAAATGGAAGCACAGCATTAGAAAGCAATCTTGGTAGATTCAGTAAATGAAAAAAAAAACAACGACAACGATGAGTTTAT
This sequence comes from Chiloscyllium plagiosum, assembly GCF_037043375.1. Classification (NCBI taxonomy): domain Eukaryota; kingdom Metazoa; phylum Chordata; class Chondrichthyes; order Orectolobiformes; family Hemiscylliidae; genus Chiloscyllium; species Chiloscyllium plagiosum. Next base: position 94,289,288 of record NW_028270151.1, read on the forward strand.
GTCGGCAAGTGAGAGTTTGGATCGAAATAGGAAATTTCTTGATTGTGAAAATTGAGAGAAAGTGGACTCCAAAGAAACTTGTTGGGATTGATCCAGCTGTATAGTTCACGACAATGTCTCAAACAGATTCAGAAAAGTGACCAAGGGGCCATTGGAATGTTGACATTGATCTCTACAGAAGACTAGAAACCAAAGGATTAGAAGCCAAGCTTCAGCAAATCAGAATCTAGTTAGACCCAACTGTCAGGTCTGGGCACTATGGCTTAAGAAGTGTATCACTCTGAGTGGAAGTGCAGTATAGACTTACTGAAGTGATACTTGGATTCCAAGGCTTAACTTAAGAAGAAATATTAAACAAATAAAATGTTAGAGTCAGAACATTGAGATCTGAAATCAGGGGACACCTTTATGCACAGAAATGGATAAAGTTTGATAAAGTTCCACAAACAGTGATTGATTGGAAATCATTTGCAAATTTTAAATCAGAGGTTGGTAACTTTTGAATGAAAATGCTGAAGCATTATGGGACAAAGACAGGGATTACCATGACTTGGGTGAATGGGGGAACATGCTCAAAAAGCTAAATAGCCTCCTCGTGCTCTGATGTTGATGTAACCATGGCACCCTTATTCTCTGCAATTGCAACTCCTGTTGTGTTTTTTGCTTATTTATCAGAACCTGGCAGCAAATTAGTGACTGGAGTCCTGATCAGAAAATTATCAGTATGAGGGACGTCGCCAGTCTTAATGTGTTTCACAAATGATGAAATGACACAGGGAGCATTTACTAAGCCTGATAAATATTGGGATAGTTTGTTGGGATCACTTGTGATGCAGTATGATTAGCATGTCTGATGATACTCCAACTATTTTTTAAGTGTTGTTGTTGTCTGCACTCAGTCCGGCCTTTTCGTGGATTACAGAGCAAATTTTACTTGAGTCAGGTGTAGCAGCTCACTTCACTCTGTACTGTTTGTCTTTCTGTCTTTCACTGTCCAGTATTATTTGAGCATGCCCTTCTCGGGGGGACAAAACGGTTTCTCTACATTCACCATGGAAATGCTGCAACAGTACATGGAGGAAGAGGAGCTGCGTGCACAGCATCAGGTGTCACTCCTCAAACTGCAAGGACAAGCCTTGAAGGAAAAGACTAAAACAGAGCCGGCCTGGTTGGAGCCCCCCAAAAAGGGAGGAGCTGACCTATGCAGTGATGTTAAGCTTAATAGCCTTTCAAAAATGTGATGTTAGAATGTGCAGCTCCTTCGAGTAATCCTTCCCAGAGAAGTGAGGAAAACCGTTGTCATTTCTCATTGTAGTCGGGCTGTTGTCCAGAATCTAGGGATTCACATTATCTTTCCCCTTCTCATTGTTGTGGACTGTGTAGAATGAAGTCCACTTTGTTTTTTTTTTGTTTCAGATTTTTAAGTTCCTTCTTTGAATTTGGATGTTTCGGGAATGCTGGTGTTTGTTACGTTTCCCTCGTTCTCGAAATGGTCACGGTGGTGAGCTGCCTTGAGCCACTGCAGTCTGCTGGGGAAACATAAACATATCACGAGCTGTTAGGTTTGGAGCTCAGGGTTCTGTAGCAGATTGATTCAAGACTGTTGTCCTAACCCACGGGTCAGACTTTTAATTTTTTTTATCAAAGGATGTCAGCACTGCTGGCAAGGCCAGTATTGTTGTCCCTTCCTCATTGCACTTGGGAAGTTAATAGTGAGCCATTTCCTCAAATATCTGCAGTCACCTTCTACAGGTGCAATCACAATGCTGATCAGAAAGAAGTACTTGGAATTGTGATCGTAAAGCAGTGAAGGAACGATATATTCCTAAGTCAGGACGGTGTGTGGCTTGGAGAGGAACATACCAGTAAGGTGTTATCACGTTATCTACTTCCCTGTCTCATTTTAGGTGGCAGAGGTCGCAGGCTTTGAAGATGCTGTTGAAGGAGTTTAGTGAGTTGCTGCAGTGCATCATATAGTGCACATAGCTTTCCCTGTTTATTTGTGAAGGGAGTGAATGTATAGTTTGGTAAATGTGTGCTGAACAAGCAGTTTGCTACATCCTACCTGGTGTTATGTTTCTTGGGCATGTAATGAGGAGACAGGAAGTGGGTTACTTCGTGAAGAATTTTCAACCTCTGTCCTGTTTTTGTTGATATAATGTTGTATAGCTGATCCGGTTCAGTTTCAGGTCATGGTTAACTCTATTGTGTTAATCATGTGGAAATCAGTGATGATAATACCACTCAATATCAAAACGATTGCAAGAGATGATCATTGCTTGGTATGTATGGTGTGCATTACAACCATACTGCCATGATACTGTAGTCACATATACCAGACTAGTTGTGGGCAGAAGATTTCTTTCTTCAAAAACCATCCATGAATTAGTTGAGTTTTTATGGCTGCTTAGCATCCTTATGAACAGTTTTACTGACACCAACACTTTATTTCCAGATTTTCTTTTAAAGTACCCTTTTTAATTATGTGAGCATAAACAATGTCTAGTTGAAATAAATTTTCTCCAAATTGAGTATGACAAGCATGTCGGGGCATTAAAGTTATAAAATATCAAGAAGAATTTGCTGTTTGACAAAATCTTAAACCCTGATCACTCTCTTTCTGGTTTAGTTGCTAATTCAGCAGTGGTGAAAATGTGTGATCTCCTTAGGCAGATTTACCCAAGTTTGTCTGTAAATTAGAGCATCGTTATACCATGTGTAGGGAGCCGCGGTTTCATAAAGAATTTGAATCTCTTGTCAAGCGGAAGAAAAGGCCTATGTTAGGAAGGGACGTGAAGCTCAGTTAGGACTCTTGAGATTTACAAGTTAACCAGGAAAGACCTAAAAATGAAGCTAAGAAGTGCCATGCGGAGACTTGAGAAGTCTTTGGCAGATAGGATCAAGAAAAATCATATAGCTTTATATCGGTCTATCAAAAATAACAGAATGACGAGATAATGATTAGGGCCAATCAAGAATAGTTTTGGGAAATTGAGCGTGGAGTCCGAGGAGATGGGGAAGTACTAAATTAATATTTTAGTTTTGTCAGCATTCACACTGGAAAAAGGCAGTGTTGTCGAGGAGAATACTGTGAAGCAGGCTACTAGACGAGACAGGATTGACATCTATAAGGATGTGTTAGCAATTCTGGAAAGTGTGAAAATATATGTCTCCGGGGCTGGATGGGATTATTTGTGGGATTCTCTGGGAAGCCAGGGAGGATATTGCCGAGCCTTTGGCTTTGATCTTTATATTGTCATTGTCTACAGGAATAGTACCAGAAGAATTGAGGATAGCGAATGTTGACGATAGCTAATTATAGACCAGTGAGCCTTACTTCGGTTGTGGGAACAGTGTTTGAAAATGTTATAAGAGATAGGAATTATAATCATCCAGAAAGGAATAAGTTGATGAGTAATTGTCAACACAGTTTTGTGAAGGTTAGGTCATGCCTCACAAACTTTATTGAGTTATTTTGAGAAAGTGACCAAACAGAGGGATGAGGTTAAAGCAGTTGATGTGGTTGATTTCAGTAAGGAATTTGATATGCATACCCACAGAAGGCTAATCCACAAAATACAGAGGCAAAGGATTGTGGGTGATTTAGTGGTTTGGATCGGTAATTGGCTAGCTGAAAGAAGACAGAGGCTGGTGGCTGATGGGAAATGTTCATGCTGGAGTCCAGTAACGAATGATGTACCGCAAGGATCTGGTTTGGGTCCACTGCTGTGTGTCATTTTTATAAATGACCCAAATTAGTGCATCGAAGGGTGAGTACATTTGCAGATGACATTAAAATCGGTGGAGTCGTGGAGACAGAGGGATATAAATACGTTCCAGAGCTGGGCTGAGAGGTGGGAAACAGAGTTCAATGCAGAAAAGTGTGAGGTAATTCACTTAGGAAGAAGCAATACGAATAAAGAGTTCTGGCCTAATGGTAAGATCCTTGGCAATGTCGATGAGCAGAGAGATCTCTGTGTCCGTGTACATAGATTTCTTAAAGTTGCCACCTAGGTTGTTAAGAAGGCATTTGGTGTGTATGAGAGATTGAATTTTGGAGACATGGGGTCATATTGCAGCAGTAGAAAACCCTCGTGAAGCCACACTTGGGTTATTGGGTATAGATCTGGTCACTGCATGTTTGAAAGGATGTGGAAGCTTTAGAAATGGTGCAGAGGAGATTTAATAGGATGTAAACTAGTATGGAGGGAGGTCTTATGAGGAAAGGCTGAGGGACTTGAGACTGTTTTCAGAGAAGAAGGTTGAGAGGTGACTTAATTGAGACAAATAAGAAAGTCGGAGGATTAGATTGGGTGGACAGAGAGAGGGTTTTTCCTGAGATGTAGATGGCTGACACGAGAAGACATAGCTTTAAATTGAAGGGTGAGAGATATAGGACAGATGTCAGACGTAGTTTCTTTACTCGGAGTTGAAAGTGTATGGAATACACTTACTGTAACAGTAGTGAACTCACCAACTTTAAGGGTATTTAAATGGTCATTGGATAAACATATGGTTGATAATGGAATAATGGAAGTTACATGGGCTTTAGATTGTTTTCACAGGTCGGCGCAACATTGAGGGCCAAAGGGCCTGTACTGTGCTGTAATGTTCTATGTAAGTAGGGTTAATGTTCAAAGAAGATCGAGCTTACGTTGTATATATTAATTTGATTTCATTATTCTTCATAAGCATTCTGTTAAAGTTCTGTTAATCCATGCTTGCTATCAGCAAAGTTTCTAGTCTACATTGTCATTACAATAAAAATTGTTTAAGTATTTTACAGAAAAGATATAGGAATGGTTTGTCTGCTAGTGACAAACATCAACTTGAGACTCAGTGCTGTTATTAAATTGATAATATGTGCACGTGTTTAATTATGTCGAGGTCAAATCTCTGCAACCTAAACCTATATATGCAGGAATACCTGCTGCTGAGAATACAATTCATTGACATCGTGTTTTATTCTGCATTTTGTAAGATTGACATCATAAGACATTGAGCTTTCAGCCGAATGTATATGTGCTTCTGTTCCTTTGCTCCCTGTCATCTGGCTCCTACCCGTTGTCAGCATATCCTACAAAGGGGTCCAGACATCTTTCCACTTTATCATGTGCATAGGAATGAGACTCGGTGTTGAGCCACTCATCTGTTTGCATTTAGCAATAATAATTTCTTTTATAGTAATAATAATCATTTTATAATTGATCTACATCTCTCTGCCTTACTCTGTTTCCCTGAATAACCATTCACAAAAAACAAAAAGAAAATCAGTCTCCCTTTTGAACTTTTCAATTTATTCAAAGCCTAGAATTTTTTTTGAATGGGCCAAAGCAGGGAGGGGTAAGAAAAGGTAAATATTGGGATTCGCACAACCCTATGTATGAGAAGCCTTTCCTGAAATGTTTGGCGTTGGTTTTAAAATTATGATCCCTTGTTCTGGTCTCACATACCAGAAAAACCTCACTGCGACTGCTCTCCAAGTAGTGCAGTGTTTTTCTTACCATCATATTTTTTATTTACCCATATTGCCCCAGGTATAACAGTCTCAGAATTGAATTGTTTTGTGAAAATGTTCACTAGTTCCAAGCTTGCTTTGCCTTGCAGTGATTGTGGTGGGAAAGTGGTGGTCCATGCAAATGTTGCAGTATTTGTACTTCCTGGTGGAAATATCAGCTTTACATCATTGTGTAAGTTTTTTTTTAATTCTATGAAGAAGATGATATAAACGCTGGAGGATGCAAACAGGCCTTATTAATGCGGCACCATGCTCAATGGTCTCAAAGTGCTAAGAATCCGGCACCATGCCTCACAGTGCCCGGAGGCAGTTTTGATTCCACCTTCAGGCACCTGTCTGTGTGGAATTTGCACATTCTACTCGTGTCTGCGTAGGGTAGACATGTGCAGTGCAGAAATGTGCAGGTTAGGTGGATTGGCCATGCTAAATTCCCCATAGTGCCTAGGGATGTGCAGGACACGTGAATTAGCTATGGGAAATGAGGGTTACAGGGAAAGCGGAGGGGAGTGAGTCTGTGTGGGATGTTGTTCCATGGGTCATTGTAAACTTAAGGGGCTAAATGGCCTGTTCCAACACTAGGGATTCTATGATTTGTTCCAATCAGTTCACGTCAGTGTTACTGCTCCACTCGAGTCTCCTGTCACGTTTGCTCATCTATTATTCTAACCCTCTATTCTTCTACCCCTCTTATCTCGTCTATCTTCCCCTGAAACCACTCCCTGTGCTTCATTTTTGTAATCCAATTCTGCAGAACTTCCATATCCCCCTGTTGGATTTCTTGGTGACGACTTTGTGACCTCCAGGTATGCTCTTCCATTTGAAAAGAAACATTCTGACAGTATCTAGTCTGTTAAATCCGCTCATCATTTTAAAAACCTCTATCACGTCCCTATTTGGCCTTCTCTCCGAGAAGGGAGACGCAATCAGTCATCCCTTTGCTGACATGTAAATCCACACATCTCTGTGATCCAACTTGTCAATCTTTTCTGAGTACACACTTCGGTTTCTCTTTTTCTATTTATTGTACGGTGATCAGCCTGCACACAGTATCCAAGTGTGGTTTAAGCAATGTTTGATTCAGGTTTAGCATATTTAATACATTATTAGATGGGGATGATGTGCTAAACTACTGGTGTTTTCTTCTGATCTAATTAATTTCGATAAATGTGATGTACTGCATTTTGGTAAGGCAGATCAGGCAGGACTCAATGGTAAGGTCGTGGTCAGTGTTGCTGAAGAAAGAGACCTTGGGATTCAGGTTCATACTTCCTTGAAAGCAGAGTTTCAGTCAGTTAGGGTGGTGAGGAAGCCGTTTGATACGCTTGCCTTTATTGGTCAGTGCATTGAGTGCAGGAGTTGGGATGTCATGTTGTGGCTGTACAGGATATTGGTGAGGCCACTTTTGGAAGAATGCATTCAGTAACGATGTGTTGTGAAACTTGAAAGGTTTTGGAAAAGTTTTACACAAATGTTGCTCGGGTTGAAGGTTTTGAGCTATCGAAAGAGGCTGAAGGAAAATCTTCAACGTTTATAAAATCATAAGGGCATGGATAGGGTGAATAGTCAGGGTCTTTTCCCTAGGATCGGGAGTTGAAAACGAGACAGCTTAGGTGAGATGGGAAAGATTTAAAAGGGACCTAAGAGGCAACTTTTTCACGCATGCATGGAATGAGCTGCCAGAGGTGGTGGTGGAGGCAGCTAGAATTACAACATTAAACAAACATCTGGATGGGTATATCAATAGGAAGGGTTTAAAGGGATATGGGGGAAACGCTGGCAAATGAGACTAGATTAATTTAAAATACCTGGTCAGCATGGATAAATTGGACCAAAGGGCCTGTCTCGAATTTGTACATCTGAGTCTAACTGACCATCTTTTTTTTTGAGAATCACCATTTTCTTTCAGCTTGTTAGTTGATGCTCCATACCCTTGCTTGGTGAAACTCTTTTTCTCTCCCACGTTGTTGCACATGCTGTAATAAAGGTTCTTTAGCTCAGTTGGCTGGATTGCTGGTTTGTGATGCCAACAGCGCAGGCTCAATCCCTGCATTGGCTGAGGTTAACATGAAAGCTCCACATTTTCAAACTTGTCCCTCACCTGAGGTGCGGTTACCCTCGAGTTAAACCACCACTTTTTCTGTCATGACAGAGCAGCCCTACTGCCTTCCAGGGCTACGATGATTTTACTTTTAATCAGTGATAAGTGATTGGAAATTTTATATTCTTTATTGTTTGGTGTATTTCCTTTTGTTGACTTTTGTTATGAGAAGTAGGGGCAGGGAAGGAAAAGGTCTGATCATTAAAATTGGGGAAAAAGTAGGCTTGCAGGGAGGAGAAAGTAAGGGCTGCACATGCTGGAGATCAGAGTCAAGAGTGTAGTGCTGGAAAACATAGCAGGTCAGGCAGCATCCGAGGAGCAGGAGAATTGATGTTTCAGGCATAATCTCTTCATCCGGAATGAGGCTTGTGGGTCACGGCTGAGAGATAACTGGGAGGGGGTGAGGTTTGGGGGAAGGTAGCTGGGAAAGCAATAAGTCGATGAAAGTAAGGGAGAAGGTGATCAGTCAGAGTGGTGAGTAATGGACGGGTCTGGAGGGTGGTGCCTAATTGCCACGGCAGGAAGTGAAAAACCTGCACCCACACCACTGCCCCCACCTCTGTCCAAGGCCCCAAGGGATCCTTCCACTTCCATCAGAAATTTACCTGCACGTTTATCAATGCCATCTATTGCTCCCGGTGTGGTCACCTCCACATCGGATAGACGGGATGCCTTCTTGCGAATCGTTTCAGAGAACGTCTCTGAGACACCCGCACCGACCAGCCCCACAGCTCAGTGGCTGAACACTTCAACACTACCATCTAATCAATCAAGGACACGCAAGCCCTGCGCCTCATCCACCTCCAAACCGTTGCCAACCGACACCTGGAGGAGGAATGCCTCAAATTCTTCCTTGGGACCATGCCACCACACGGGATAAACGTGGATTTCAACAGTTTCCTCATTTCCCTTACCCCACAATATCCCAGTCCCAAGCCTCAAACTCGGCGCTGCCCTCCGGACCTGTCCATCACTCCCCCTCTGACTGATCACCTTCTCCCCAATTTTCATCCACCTAATTTCCCAGCTACCTTAATCCTACCCCATCCCCTCCCATTATCTCTCAGCCCCCCCCGACCCACACAACTGATTCCTGATGAAGGGCTTAGGCCCAAAACATCGACTCTCCTGCTCCTCGGATGCTACCTGACCTGCTGTGCTTTTCCAGCATTATACTCTCGACACTTGCATTCACAGCAAAATGCTATGAGTTAACTGTCAGTTTCATAGATAATGAGAAATTTGGGCTACTCCACCATCAATGATAACAGCCCTCAAGGTGAACAGTTCTTACATGAAAAATAGCACTTAAAGGTCACGATGCTAAATGGGACAAATGTTTGAGCCAATTTAGGAACTTGAGACTGGGCATCCATGAGGCACTGTGGGCTATCAGCAGCAGCAGAACTGTACTCCTCAATCTGTAGTCTCATGGTTTGGCATATCACGCACTCAACCATCAAACCAGGAGATCAGCCCTGGTTCAATAGAGAGTGCAAGAGGGCATCCCTGAAGCAGCATCAGGTGGACCTAAAAGTGAAGGGCCAACCTGGTGACGCTATCAAACAGGACTACTTGTTCACCAAACAACATAAACAGCAAGTGATAGGCAGAGCTAAGTGATCCCACAACCAGTGAATTAGATCTACATTCTGTCGTCCTGTCACATCCCGTCGTGAATGATGGTGGAAAATCTTTTTCTAAAAAAAAGCTTGCTGAAGAAGAAAACTCTCAAGTATCCCTATCGTCAATAATGGAAGAGCCCAACATATTAGTGCAAACGTTAAGGCTGAACCAATTGCAGAAATCTTCAGTCAGACGTAGATGATCCATCTTGGCAGTCTCCAGTCTTTCATGAATTTGATTCATTCCACACGATACCAAGGAACAGTTATAAGGACTGGATACTGCAAGCCTGACAACATTCTGGCATCAACTCGACAATATAGAAAATTGTCCAGATATGTCCTGTACACAAGAAGAACAAATCCAACCTGGCCATTTACCGCTCTATTACTGTCGCTCACCAGTAAAGTGATGGAAGGGATCATCAACAATGCTAACAAGCAGCATCTGCTCGGAAATAACCTGCTCAGCGATGCCGAGTTTGGGCTCTGCTAGAGCCTCTCAGCTCTTAACCTTAGTACAGCTTTGGTTCAAACATGGAAAAAAGAGCTGAATTCCAGAGGGGAGGGGAGGTGAGGTGACAGGTCTTGAATTCAGAGCCACATTTGAGGCATCAAGGAGGCTGAGCAAAACTGGAATCATTGGGTATTGGGGGCGAATTCTCCTCTGCTGTCATACCTGGGAAGTAAGAAATTGGGTGTGTTTGTAGGAGGTCAGTCATTTCAGCTCCAGGACATCTCTTTATGAGTCCCTCAGGGTCCTGTCCGGTTCAACTTATCTTCAGCCATCCAGGACATGCTAGCAGTTTGATTGACACCACATCCACATGCACTCACTCCCTCCACCGCTAATTCTCAGTAACAGCATTATGTACGATCTAAAAATGCATTGCAAAGATTCAGCAAAGAGCCTTAGGCAGCAACTTATAAACCTACAAAAACTTAGATCTCGAAGGACAAGGCCAGCAGATCCATAGCAGTTATTTCTCATCTGGTATTCCCATAACAGGCATTAGTTGCATTTAAGACAGTATATAATTAACTAATACTTTGCAAAAATCAGTGTTACTAATTCAAATAAAGTACATTCAGATAACGAGTGGACCATTGTGATATTTCTGCAGTGTTGTGCCCTTGCTGAAATAACATGCATAAAACTGGAACCTGCCGTATTTAACCCTAAAACATCTGTTTTCATGTTGTATCTGGCACAATAAATGTTAACAGATGATTTGTGAGCAACGGTACTATAAATTCTAGAATAGAAATCCTAAATATCAATTTCCAAAATATTCAGTGATGGTTTTTGAATTGATTGTTTCACACCGCACTGCAAAAGAGTGCAATGGAGTGTTGAAACTAGACCTATAAATCCTCACCTGATAACTGGTAATTAATGATAGTCAAGTGATATTTGAAGATCTGTACTTCACTTGGAAAGAGAAAGAACCAAAGTCCCAAACCAGACTGGTTAACTTAAACTGAAAACAAACTTGAGGTGAACTGCAGTAAAACTTTCTCTGAAATTTGACATTAATTTATGACATGAAGGGGCGGGGAAATACATTGTGTCAAGTGGATCAGAAGATTTCAGTTATGACTTTCTGTGGGTCTTTACAAAATGTGAGGTGAGTCCCGACTTGAAGTCACAATCAGAAATGTTTGTGTCATGAGTTCCAAGGTAGCAATGGTCAAACCCTTCACCACCTAGACACTCTGAGTTTTAACAATTTACAAGCCTTAAGCTGGTGTCACGGTGGGTACAGGTTTGAGAAACTGCTCTACTGCACCTGTTAAATAATTGACATCGAGTTGTGTTGGGGTTTATATCAAATTATTCATTGTTTTAATCATTTTAGACTTGAAAGTGTTGCAGTATCCTTTAATTCAATAAACTCCCATTTTTTCAGGCCCTGTTTTTGTTTTGTAAAATGAGAGTCATGTTTATGCAAACCTTACTATGTGAGCTGAATGCCACAGTTCCAACATTGAAAGAGTGAAAGATGGCAATCCTCTTGTTGCTCAATGAACTGCAGTCTTACATCTGCCTTGTCAAGTCTCTGCAGCCAAATCAGCAAAGATCAGAATCCCTGGGGCATTTAAGGAAAGTTCAAGAATACAGATGAAAGACTAAACTTTTCCCTCTTTGCCAAACATGATGGTTGGTTGGAGATGAAGTACTCTGTCCTTATTCACACGACTGATTAGTGTGTTATTGAGAATGGGGAATGTGAAGTGGGATAGTACATTACAGTGGTGTGAATTTGGAACATTGATTTAATTCACCCTCTTCTATTTCCTTTGCCTCATTCCAAGAAAAGATTTGTTAACAGACAAGCAGAATTTAACTTTGCTTGTGAGTGTACCACCAAGGAACATTTCTTCATTCTGTATCCCAATGCTGCTGACATGCTCACCCTTTTTCAGAGGGATGTGACCATTAGAACGGTAGTGCTTGAGATTCTCCTACTATCCAAGTCAGAAAGAGAAATGGAGCTGGTGTTGGGCTTTACTGAGCCCTGATGCTATTTGAATTTAACGAACCTTAGCAGAAGGAGTTGTGTTGAGCCAGAAGGTGTAGTGAGGTTGGATATAAATTGTTTTATGGAATACTTGGAATTTTTGTTTAAAATGTGAGGTTTGCTTGAGTATCTAAAAGATAAAACAATTTTGTGGTGATACTTAGCTGCTTCCTTTTTTTGTTTTGCTCCTTTTGTTGCAGACTCTGGTCTCCTGTCCACTGCTTCTTTTCTGTCTTTACGTATCAACACTAGGCTTCTTTCAGTGTCTGTTTTCCCAACCAGCATCCCGAATTCCAGTTGTACATCTACAACCAGCTGGGCAGGTACTGTGCAACCGCTGCTTCTCACTGATCGAGCATGTTTTGTTTCATCACATGCATGTGGATGACGTGGGGATCGGTGGAGAGTCAAGGGAAAGGAATTGCATTGATAAATGTGCATTTCTTTGTCTTAGTTGAGGCTTCACATAGATGCAGCAAGCTGCTGGTAGGCAATATATTGCTGACATTATAATTAATCTGGAACGTGCTTTAAAAGGGGCATTACTGTGAAAACAAGAAGTTGAAATTACACAAGCAATCTTTAGCTGCTCGTGCTACCAGGATACTATTAAAGATTGACTAGTTTAACATTGAGTTGGACTTTCGCAAATAGTCTGTCAGAGTTAGCAGTCCACTGGTCTTGATAAATGTATCTTTAAGAAATCTAATATTCGATTTTCAAGCTTGAATTTTCCGATAGCAATGCCCCTTTAAGAGTGCAATGTGTCTTTGGTGAACATTTGAATTATTCTGATGACTGTGAAAACTTAATTGGTATGTACCTGTCACAGTGGACATGAGAACCTCCAACTACATGCAGTCACATTTGTTAAGTTTAATAGTGCTTTCAGATTTTAGATCTTTGTTTAAAATTGAAAGTACTAACACCGAGTACAATTCAGGGCTCAGTTCGACATTTACTGGCATGCCAGACAAGCTATGAACATTTTGGATGATTTTAGCAATGGCAGGAATTCTGTGTTGATTTCTAATTTAAATTTAATCTTGCTTCAGAGCTATTTCACCCCCCCTGTTTTATATTTTCTTTTAAAATGCATTCAAAATGAAGTTTGTTACCTTAATGCTTTTCTGCAGCTCGTTCGTAGATTCCCACAGAAAAACAATTACATCTCCCCCTTTTTGCTTTGGGATCAGTATATTTGCAAGTTGACCGTTAGTATTTCTTTCTGTAACTGGATTGTTAATCTACCATTATTTTCCTGTTCGGAGAAAAGGACATGGCATTGCTGGAAGGATAAATTAACTGGGGTTGTAACTGGATGAGCCACATAAATACTCTGGCTGCATGAGCAGCTCAGCGGCTGGATATTCTGCAATGAGTAACTGTCCAAAGCCTGAGAGGCACTTTTTGGGAGTGTGATGGAACAGTCTCTATGTTCTTGGATGAGTACTGCTCCAACAGCAAGGAAAAAGCTTGACATTGTCCTGAGCAAAGCAGCCCACTTGGTTGACACCCCACCCATTGCCTCCTCAAAGGTACAGATTTGCAGCAGCATCTACAATATATGAGATGCACTATAGCAACTAACCTATATCAATTAAGTTAACTGCAAGGAGGCATACCACCTGTCTCAAACTTGCTACTCACCTTTGAGGACTAATCTGTCAGAATTGTGTTTGCTTGCTTCCTTTGAGATCACAGTCCACAAATGTCCCAGTTCCAATTCCTGGACCAGGCCCAGTTACCACATTGCAGTGGGGTGGGGAGCTTTGTATCAGCCTGAAGTTTTGTTAAGAGCAACGTTGCAGGTTGAAGTTAATGGTTTTGACTAATATTGCATCATCAAACTTGAAGGAAATCCTTCCGAATATATTGATTAACTGGACTAAGGCTGGTTACATGCAGCCCTGTTAGTAGTGCTGTAATATTCTAGGATGTGTGAGTTGTACAAGGAGTCCTTGCCCTGATTTTTACTCGTGTTGTGAAACTATAACCCAAACAGTGTTGAATTTAAAATGTAAGAACTGTTCATTTTGAGCTACAGGTTAATATCCGATTTTAGAAATGAACATCAGCAGCTTGCTAATACATTCTTTCTCTCTGTTCCATCCTGCTTGCATGTCCATCAGGTTCCTCACTAAGCATAATGGGAGCAGAAATGGATGTATCAGTGGCAGCATTTAGAGGAGCTGCTGGGGTGGAAGCGACGGCTCGATGCTGAGGAAGCTGCGACCTGGCGAATGGAAATCAGGCTCTGTCTGCTTCTGGCAAGGAGCTCAAACCAAAAATGGCAAAAAGAGAAGCCAGCGAGAAGATTCCAGAATCGAAAGGTACTGTTAGCCTCTGTTTCTTGTTTATATAATTCTCTTCGAGACAGTAATGCATTTCCTGTGGTTTTGATTGTTTTCAAGTGCACTTTGGTATCTCTGATTGCCATGGCACGTGTGAGATGGTGTATTGATGTGGAAATGTCATCAGTCTGGATTAATGAAAAAGAAGCAAGGTTTCACCTGGCCTTTTACTTTGTCTGTCTCATTCGTTCAAGAAATCACATTTCCCGAGCATGTGCGGTTATCCGTTTAATCAAAATAGCTCAGATGTTGGAATTATCATCTTTCTTAATGGTTCCTTGATACTATAGTCTGGTGTGGTTTCCCGCTCACCCTCTTGGGGGAGGCTGTAGTTTCAGATCTTAATCCCGTTTACTGCCAGCGGTTCTGTACCACATGCAGAGTTGAGAAGCAGCAAATATTATAATCGGTGTCAGAGCCTGAACGCTGTTGACACAAGACTATGTAGCCACTTTGTTAACACAGAAAATCTAATTTTCTTTGCAGTATTGATAATTAATTCCATTCTTCCCCATTTACAGTACCATAAATTGGAACCCCAGTACTGAACGGAATGTTGTACTTTGACTGTTAGCAGATGTGTTTGAAAGTATCTGAGTTAGCGTAAGGTGCTTTTCATCAGTGAGCTGTGCATACTTAACTTTCTCTGGGTCACTGTTTGTAACTTACTCCCCTTGTGACATTCTGATGTGTATCTGAAATAAAGAATACATTGAAAGGAGGATGGAGTTGTAAGATAATCATGTTGAATTGTGCATCTCACTTTAAGCACTGTCATTCCATTGCAGTATAAATGTTCCATGTAGTGTTATTTCTCCAGACACACGCAGTAGAGAAGGATGTCCTGTGCCATCTTGCTCCCAGCCCCACAGTGACAGTTCAATTCCTGAGCAGGTTAGATTTTCACCTGCACAGACTCTGGAATCACCATCAGCAGCCCCTCAGATGAGCACCAGTCCTGACCGTAGTATTTTCACAGATGACGTTTATTCCCAGGATTTTGAACCTGTAGCAACACAAAGTAAACAGGTAAGAGATATGTTGCATTTTTTTTCTACAAAAACTGTTTCTAATGAGTAAATAATGCCATATAAGTCTACAGAGAATAGGAAGTCCTTGCCTTCACTCAATATCAATCCCAGGTGAGCTGGTCATAGTCGCACCAGGGGTTTTGCAATGAACCTCCATATCTCAATGCTAGAAAAGCGTGGTTAATTACAGGAATTCTGATCCTGCTCCTGATTACTACCTTCATACTCCTACCGAAGAATATCTTTGTATCACCATCATAGATCTGACGCCCACTATTCAGTCTTCACAAAAACTGTGGAAATGGTGCTACTCGGGGTACTTCAATTGCTCATGGAACTGTGTCTTGACAAAATTGAAAGCCTTCATAGATGTGGAAAAGAAAATATAAATTGTATTTTCTTGACAGCTCCTGACTTAATTTATCCTTTGATCTTGAAAGAATTGAAAGACTAAATAGTATGGAGTCTTGAGTGGGCTGGTTCCAAGAGAATACACTTTAAGCAGAGACAATTCTGTTGAGACATCGTCAATGCCTTTTTTACTTCCAGACTTGACGATTGAACTATACTATTCTGGGCGGCATTGTGGCTCAGTGGTTAGCACTACTACCTCACAGCGCCAGAGACTTGGGTTTATTTCCCCCCTCAGGCGACTGTCTGTGTGGAGTTTTCACATTCTCCCCGTGTCTGCGTGGGTTTCCTCCGGGTGCTCCGGTTTTCTCCCATGGTCCAATAATGTGCAGATTCGGTGAATTGGCCATATAAAATTGCCCGTAGTGTTATGTGAAGGGGTAAGTGGAATGGGTTGCTCTTCGGAGGGTCGGTGTGGACTTGTTGGGCCAAAGGGCCTGTTTCCACACTGTAAGTAATCTAATCTTTCAGAAACTACCTATTATATTCCAGAAAGCCGGTTTGTGAAGGATAGAGCCAATCATTGCACCATTTAAATTGAAGGCAAGTGATTTGTATTCCTTTAATTACAGTCTTAGAATTTCAATTTTAATTGCTCCATTAATGGAAGAGCTTTCAGTTACTAAGACAATGACTTATTTAATTCCCTCCCTGAAATTTGCTTTTGTCTATGTCACTTTCCTCCTTCAAGACACTCAAACTATATGAAAGATTTCACACCTGCCCTTGGATTTCTGAGGCTCAGTAATATGTTTTACTCTATTTCTGTGGAGCTACTTGACTTGTTTTACCACATGAAAGATTTGTTGTGAATGCAAGTTTTAAAAGATGAAACAGGAAGAAAGCAGGTAACTTCGAAATAAGGTGGTCACAGTACATTTCAAAAGTTTTGACTCTGCTTGAAAAATCCAACTTTCTGATGTGGAGATATGATGGATGTGTACATGCATTTCTTTAAAAATCATTGTTTGAAAAGGTATCATGCATGAGATTAATTGGCACGGAATTAAGGCAGGGATAGCAAACTGGATTTAAACAGAAAGGTGTAAATTTGAATAAGGACTTGGGGGAGTTCCAGAGTGGTTCAAGTCAGTAGTGGTGTCTGGCAGGCCTTGCTAATCAGGGCACTTTTCTTTTCGGTGTTAATTTCATAATTTGATGATGTGCCAAGCATGTGGTGTTGAAAATCAGAATATTGTGGAATTAGAAGAATGATTATGTTTTGGAAAATTTAGGGAAGCTGTGAGGAGGTTTGAGAAAATGCAGGAATGGTTCAAAGATGACTGGCAGAATTTTGTTGGCGGGTGCGTGTGTGGCAGTGTATTTTTTAAATTTTAGATTAAAAGTTCCAGCAGCAATTGTAATTTGAATGAGAGCAGGCCATGTGAAGGATGGAGAATTGTACCAGCAGGTTCATAGGGCGACAAAAGCTTTACCTCAAAAGCTGTGCATTTTATTATGGAGCGAATAGAATTCAAGAACTTTGGAAGAGAGATTGTTCAACGCCCCCATAATTCTAGATGGCTGAGCGGTGGTGTCACTAATCCACCTAACCGTACACCTTTGGCTTTTTACTCAATATGGTTCTAACCGAAATTGCACCATGCTTACCAATGCTGACTGCCCAGATAGCTCTGCTGTGTGATCTGCTGGTGTGCGCGGTGATGCTGCAGGTCTGATTCATTGATGTGTGTGGTGACACCGTGGCCCCCAAGTGGTCAACGTGTCCATTGCGCGAGGGTTTAGTCAGTGGCATCGCAGATTTGATTAAAGTTGTTGAACAGGTTGTGAGAAGTTAAGAATCACACAACACCAGGTTATAGTCCAACAGGTTTAATTGGAAGCACACCAGCTTTCCGAGCGTCGCTCCTTCATCAGGAGTGATGCTCAGAAAGCTAGTGTGCTTCCAATTAAACCTGTTGGACTATAACCTGGTGGTATGTGATTTTTAACTTTGTACACCCCAGTCCAACACCGGCATCTCCAAATCAGGTTGTGAGAAGTGTGACTAAGTATTATGCAGATTTGCATATATCTCTTATCCGCTAATGTTTCTATTCAAATTGAGTTTGTTTATAATGAGACCTGTTAACATCCATTTGTTGGATCTTCTATAGAAACTACTTCAGTCCAGCGTGATATTGAGATCCGGATCTGTGCACCGAAGGACAAACTTAAAAAGTGCAAGTCTATTGTGGACAAGCTGAAGAAAGAGCAAAAGAAACTTCAAAAGGAGCGATTGAAAGCACAGGAGGCCAGTCTCATCAAACAACTGGATGTGAGACCGAACCCACCACTATGCTGCAGATTTCAGCTGGGGTGTTTGGAACATGTGACCTTGAAGTGATTGCAGTTCAGAACATTTCACAGGTTTCCATTAATGCGTTCCCAAAACCAAATCAATATCCAGCTCCTTTAATTAAAAATTGTTGGGGTCTGTGAATTTTTGTTCTTCACATCTTAAGGAAAAGTGATCTAGCACGTTTCCTTTTTCTGTTTTTTTTTCTGTCTGCCATAAATAAGAGTTTATATATTCTTCTGAACGTTCATTCAAACCTAATTCCTTAAATTCATCTTCATAGCCTCCTCTCTTCCTACTGTCAAGAGCTTCTTTTTTCCAATGGGGTCTTGTATAATTCTGATCTTATACTTCCTTCTTCCTGACTAATATCTCACTATTCTTTAATAAAAAAGCTTTGGGACCTCTTTCTTGTTCAATGCTGCATATATGGATTGCTGTAATGTTGAATGGTGTGTGCAAGGGCATGAGAGGAAAATCCGGAATAAACTTGTTTTTGAAGGCATTCAACCAACTGTGCTTTTTGTTATCCCTGTTAATCTTTCTTAATTTTGTGTTTAACAGATTTTACAGATCACTAAAATTAGATTTGTTCATTCAGAAAATAATTTGTGGTTTGTCTTGGGCAGTTAGCAAAGTAGTGTCATTTGTATTTCTTTGCACCCCAAAGTTTAATTTCATCTTCTCACCATGTTGCTTTCAGTCCTATGATGGGTTTATTAAGAAGGCCCAAGCTGAACTCAGTAAAGATCTTGATGTTTCCAGCTCAAGTTAAACCAAAGCGCAGATTAAAACTCTTTAGTCCGCTGCTACTGAGAAGCCAAAGATTAAACTGCTCTCTTTGTACAGGTACCTTTAGTAATGGTTGTTAATTGTATAACCTTATGAAGGGATGCCTCTTGTATTTCTCTTTTATATACTAGTGGGACCTCTTTTTTTCCAAATTAGTTTGTGACTAAATGGTTCTTTACTTAAGGAGACCAGGATATTTACAGAGACTTTACAGCAGAGAAACAGGCCTTTTGACCCAACAGGTGAGTGCAGATATTTAGTCCCCATAGGAGTAAACTCCCACTTTGTCTCATCCCATCAGTGCATCCTTCTGTATGTTTAGCAATGAGGTAATTATCAAATTTCCCCTTTAACATATTCATGATATTCAACTTAAGCATTCCTGATGCTAGAGTTCACGTTGTCCCATGTTGTCACCTTCGTCAGGGAAGAATGTTTTGTTTTGAATTTCTGATTTGATTCATTAATGTTAACTTCCTGTTCAGGTCAACCTCACAAGTGAAGACATTTCTCCCTCCATGCAGTTTCAGCAGCTTCATTTTTAAAGTTCTCTATCAAATCTCGTTTTTAAAGTTCTCCATTCAGTCGCTATGGGTGGCACGGTGGCACAGTGGTGAGCACTACTGCATTACAGCGCCAGAGACCCAGCTTCAATTGCTGCCTCAGGCAACTTTCTG